>NW_008667480.1:102185-144232 GCF_000695815.1 Acanthisitta chloris | reverse complement strand
TCGGTAACGGGGAATGATGAGGGGATGCTGTGGCAGGTGAACCAAGGCAACTCTCTTCTGCCAGAATGCAGTCAAACTGCCAAAACCATTCTTCCTTTCCTCTTCACAACAACTGATTTAACTGGAAGGCAGACAGGTCTCTGTAGACCTCACAGCAGCCTAGAGCTTCCTCACGAGGGGCAGCAGAGGAGCAGCACTGATCTCTGCTCTCTGGTGACCAGTGACAGGACCTGAGGGAACAGCATGAAGTTGTGTCAGGGGACGTTTCAGTTGGATATTAGGAAAAGGTTCTTCCCCCAGAGGGTTTTTGGGCACTGGAACAGCTCCCCAGGACAGTGGTCACAGCCCCAAGCCTGACAGAGTTTAAGAAGCATTTCAGCAATGTTCTTAGGCACATGGTGTCATTCTCAGGGCTGTGCTGTGCAGGGACAGACATTGGACTTTGATCATCTTTGTGGGTCCTCTCCAACTCAGGATATTCTATGATAGCACCACTGGGCTACTGCTGCCAAAGCTCATGCTAATTAATCCTTAGGAGAAGCCTTGGTGAAAAGCAGCCAGTTGACAAAGTAAAGGTTTACTTTATATATTCCCCCAGGAATATGTGGTAGTGAAACAAAATTCCAGGAATATATGGAAACAGTTTATTTTACAGCCTTTCAAATAACCAATTGGACTTCATAAAAACCAAAGGGGAAGAAAACCTGCCTGAGTGATAAAACCATTCATGTAATACATTCTGTAATTACTTCTGCTGAGTCTTGTTTTAACAGAAGGCCATGGCAGAAATTTCTAGGTGAGCAATAAGGAAAGGAAATGGAATGTCATTGCTTGTGCACAGTCTACAGCAAACCTCTGTATTTAAGTCAAATATTTTTCACTGTTTAAAAGGCTTCTTCCAATACAGTATGCAGGGTTAGTTACTCTTACAGTATGCTGACATTAGAATGGGAAAAACAACCCATTAACTATGTGAGTAAAATAAAAGATGCAAGTGGTTTAAAATCTTATCCTCTAAAAAAGTGGTCCTCATAATCTCAATTAAAATAAATGCAAGGGTCATTAATCCATGAAAGAGAGCTAAAATTTGCATTACCTTGGTTTGTATCTCTAGAACAATGCCTCCAAGCTTTTGCTGGCTATTATGGAAAGCAGGCACGACAGCGAGAATGCGGAAAGAATCCTTTTCAACATGAGACCAAGGGAACTGGTGAGAAAACTTGTGAATATTCATAAATCTTTTGGCTGAAAAAATCTGTCATTAAAACATTTTTAAAATGATCTACATCTAAGCTGAAAAGTGTTGGCAGCGTATGGTGGCACAATGTATCAGGATAGTACTAATTCACAAAAAGAACTTTAAAAGGATCAAGAACGCATGATTTCAGTCTTTACGGCTTCATTATTTTTATCCATTCCAAGCACTTTCTGTAATTGTTTCCTAACTAAATTACCATACTCTGGTAGACTCTCTTCAAGTGCAGTTTGTCAGGGGCTGGCAAATTAAGCCTGTACAGTTAGTGAAACAGTGCTAACAGAAAGGTATGTGTGGTTATAGAATATATATGATATACATATATGTTATATAGATATGTCTCCTGAACAAAGAGAGTTACAAACAGTTGTTGAAGTGTTTTGGAACAACCCTGATGTTTGTATAGGTCTCCAGGAACTTTGGGTTGGAACTCTGAAGAAATTGTTCCCAATCCAATTGACTGTGTAACAACAGTGACTGAAAGATCTGAGGATTCTGGAGAGATTGTGGGGTGATCTGTGGGTACCAGCCTGGCCCTTGGGCAGAGGCCAATAGCTAGTTTCAAGGCATCATCACTAAGGTGGCATGTCAGCACAATGAGGCCCTCCTTAAGGTACAACTACAGGATCAGGCCCTGTGTGGGGAATGGAGGATTCCCCTGTGTTGGTCCTGTAAGAGGCCTTTGAATATTTTGGATTTTCCCCAGCACCCTGCCCAGATCTGTATCTTCCCTTCCTTTTTTGGTTTAAGTGGGGTTTTTTTAATGTGAAACGGTGTGGAGAGCACTGAGTGATGCTGCTGCTGACTCTAGCCAGAGGGAGATCATGGCTGCACAACACTACCTGCTGTATCTAGATCAGTGCTTAAAAGAATTTGTGAAAACACTTGCTCACAAAGGCTCAGCATTCCTGTTCCTTTCTCATGGTTACTGATGAAAAATGTAGCGGTTTGGAGCTTCATAAATCCTTCAAGCTTGTCTTTATTCAGAAAATGTTTCTCAGGCTGCTCACTCTTCTTGCAGAACTGCAGGGCACCCATCCAGGCTTGAGCTGAACAAAGCCAGTTTGTTCAAACACAGTTTGCTTTTTCCCCAAGAATGACATTTATTTCATCTCTCCCTGGCTGGGTATGTGTTACAGGTGGATGTGATGAAGAATGCATATAACCAAGGCCTCGAATGTGACCATGAGGAGGAGAACGGAGATGATGGTATCTCCCCAAAAGATGTTGGCCATAATATCTATATTTTGGCACATCAGGTATGTCCTATTTATTGTGTGACTGCTTCCAGATTAAACTCCACATTGTCATGGATGGAGTGATGCACTTCACTCAGTAAGAGAGAAGTAGCAATATATTTATTGGTAAAAACCAAAGTTTGATATTTAATGCGACTGTGGTTTAACAAGATTTGATGGCAAGGTACACTTGATTATTTACTTCAGAGAGGGCAGCGTCAGACAAAACTATCAGGGAGACTGTCCTGTTGAGTCATGAGGTTCAGGAAGGACACCCTTGTGTTCTAAACTCCTTCTGAGAGGGGTTTAGGTGCAGCTGAATCCAGACTTAGTCCCAGACTTGGTCATCATTTTATGTCTAAAGGATTATATGTGCACATTCAATCCTTTGTACACTTAGCTAAGATTTCAAAGTTTAGCATGCTGTTAATCACTTACCAAGAATCTGGTGTGGTAAGGTATCTCTCAGCCTCAAGGAGTAACCTTGAGGGGTGTCCCAGCTCAAGAGAAGATCCTATATCTATTGGTACTCATTGGAATTTGATAGGCTCTGTGTGAAATAACAATGTAGAGCAAAACGGTTAATGTCCACTTAGCTTTGTTTTCTTTTAACATTAACAGCTCATTTATATCAATCAAATTGTAAATCATGTTATTATTAGTGTATTATAAATAGTAGCTTCAGCTGTGATAACAAGTGAACTTGAATTGAGAAGATTCCTATTATTTTAGATATATTCGTATGGCAATAAGAATAATTGGGCCTTTTCACTGCCTTCTCCTTTCAAATTGTGCTGTAGTGCCCTCAAGCTTTTTCTGATCACTTTCACTTCTCTACTGGTAAAGGTAGAATGTACACTGAAGGGTTTTATTTAATGGGCTATTTATTCTTCAGAGCAGTTGGTGTCAAAAATAGTTTATCCTTCAATTATGTTAAGAGTATTGAAGAGATTTTTTTAATAAAAAAAACAAAGACCACATATTTCTTGATTTTATCATAAATAACAGCATTTGGTATTTCATATAAGGGCCAAATTTTTTAAAAATGCTTTTACTAACTAAGAAGAAACAAACAGATGGGGATAGGGAGTGTTCTACATTCATTAAGTTTATTAAGTGTTGTTAGGAATTGAATACTCAGTGGAAAAAAAGAAAGCAATCTATAGTTACACTAGTATTATGCAATGTTTCTTTCAAGCAAGAAATGCAAAAACAGTTACTGAGCTATGCTTGCGTGCTTGCAGCACATTTAAGCCAGTCAGTCTTGTTATTATGTTGCTGTTGTTGTGGTTGACCATGTTCTACTCTTGTGCTGTGTGTAGGACTGTACCTAAGATACTCATTCAAGATGAGAGTATTTTTAAAAGCATCTGTGACTCCTTACCTTGTGTAACTATTTCCTCCTTGTCTGAATGCTTACAATGAAAATTTAAATGCCTGCCAAATTGAAATGTTGGTCTTTTATGTCTCCTGCCTACAGTTTATGTTAAATGACTTAACAGAGTCTGTGACATGGAAAATATGGTTTGGGGGAGTAGATTATAGCCCCAAAGCTATATATGAAGTGACTGCTGGGGTCATTCTACGAAAGAGGTCACTGCCCAAGGGTACACAGCTGGCTGAGGTGTAGATTAAGCTCTGTCCCTAGATACAGAGTGTATGAGGATGCTGGGGAGGTCCATGGTGCCACTCCATGGCTATTCCAAATGCCTGATCCATAGTTGGCATTTCGGTTGCATAAGGCTGGGTATTTTTACAGCAATTTACTGAGCTCCTTCCTGCTCTGTAAAATTAAATGTCATGATTGGCTCTGTAGAATGCTGTAAAAATATCCATCTTTTTACAAAAAAAAAAGGACTGTTTTCTTTTTCTAGCATTTCTGTAACACAGTACGTGTGTTTACGATAGCTTTGCACCCATGTCAAGCCCCATAGCAAAACAAAGCGATGAAAGGGCAGGCAATTTGGGGCCTTTCTCTGTCCTCGGCTAATGAAAAGCTATGATTCTTGGCACAGGCCTGCTGATCTTTGACCCTAAACTCTTTCCATGTGTGCCCTTTCACTCGCCTTGGGATGGGCAGGATACAAGCACGGTCCCTCCTCAGCAAGGCCATTGTTATGGGGTTCCTTTGCTGGCTTTACTCTCCAAACATCCTCTGCTTTGCTGTGTCAAAGTGTCTTTTTGGTGCCTGGGCCTTCTACTTGGCTTAGCTGATCTGATTTACATAATATTTCTTTGCTGTCACAGTTCATCTAACTTATCTTTTTTTCTACAGCCAGTGTGGCTCTTCAGTCGCTTTCCTGACACTTCCTTGTGACCACTTGCTCTAGTTACAGCTTTTTGGTCCCTCTGTAATGGCAGAATCAAGGCCAAGAGTTCCTCTTTTTGCTGTTCCAGCCCTCAAACACAGACAGTTTATTTTGGGGAGCTCAGACTTTCAGTTTTTGTCGTTGCACTCTTCAGGGCGATGGTGGGTTCTGCATTTTGTCACCCCTACATCCTTCCTTGCCCTTCCTGTGGTTGATTTTACCAGAAGCAAAAGGCATTCTTGCAGATGTTAGACCCACAGTGCATAGAAAGTTATACATATGTCACAAGCAACACGGAGATTTCTGTTAGCAAACCTTCATTACAGCCTCCCAGCTCCTACACTAAATGCATACACCGGTACATATATGCAAGTACATGTGTACATTGTGCACACACACAGAGGTGTGTGGGCACAGCAACCATGTCATGCTGGTAATCATGTGTCTTCCACATGTTTCTCTGTCCTCTCTTTCCTTTGCTTTATTTCTTCATCTTCCTCCACCCTGCCATGTGCCAGAGCTGTGCTGCTTCCCCTGCACTGACTCTAGGCTGCTCTTCCTCACTTTTCCTGTTCTACATGTTGTGAGCAGAGATGAGAAGGGAGCACCACTGAGAGAAAGCAGAACTGAGCTGTCCACGAGGAACTGCCCTGAGCTGTACCCCTACTTTGCAGCCTGGCTTTGGGGTAGGGGCTCCTTCAAGACATAGCTCGTCTGCAGCTACTCATGGAGGAGTGACACAAACTGGTGCTTGAGGTCACATCCTGGAAAAATAACCTTATTATAACTAGATAGAAATGGTTCACAATTCCCTTGAAAATCCACAGAGGAGATTCTGTTTTCTTTGTCTAGTTCAAATGTCATGCTCAGAGCTAAGCCTTGAACTTGGGCATTGCTAATTTCTTACAGGAGTCTCAGGTGAATGCCAGTGGCATTTTGGAGAGTTCCAGCAGCACTTACACCTTTTCTTTTCGAGCCTCAGTCAAAAAAATTTAGTATGGTGTTTTTATTGCTGTCCTTTTAAAAGATCATGTTAACGCAGATTTTGCAAACTTAGTAAGGCTGTCTGTGAAGACACTTCATCTTGATGTGATGTCTCTGTAGAGATTACAAAAGCTTTTGACAGAGTAGCACAAAAAAGTTTCATATTTAGTTCTTATATGCAGTAGCATTGGTGTAGGAGAAATAAGTTTTTTAATTCCTACCCAAAAAAACCCATAAAAGCCTGAAGAAATCCTCTAACATTTCAGATGACTCCTTGAGCTTGCTACCTGTTAGCTATAACAAAGTATTACAAACATTTGTAAACTAAGAAAAGCCTCATTGGTGTTAGTACTTCTGTGAGGTTCATGATCCCTTTGCATTTACTATGAAGTAAGATAAGGCACTAGTTATAAACACAGGCATGTCTGTATTTATGTGCTTCTGTTAACAGAAAATACTTTGGAGTGTTTCTCTGTGTTTTTCAACTAGATGCAAACTGTTCAAATCAGGCATGGAGCCCAAGCTAATCCACTGCACCTTTCAGCAGGGTCTTTATTCATGAGGGTCACAAGAACGTGAAATAACTTTATGTAGCTTCTAGTCAACTTGCAGCAAGGCAAGAATGCACTTTCATCTGCCTGTAGAGCTGTGTAGACGTGTCCTTGACCCAGAAGGATGTGAGTGGGTAGGGAGTAAGGAAGCAAACTGTAATGCTGTAACAAAATGTTCAAATCTGCTTCAACTGCTGTTGCAGGAGTATAGGGGTAGTGACCTAGTGTGTCACCCCTTTCATGATGCATGTTCTGTGCTCTCAGACTAACAGAGTGTTTGCTTAACTGCTCAACTTTTAAGTGTATGCTTAAATGCCTTGCTGAAGAGGGAGCATAGATCTTGGAATGCCACAATACCTTTGTCACCTCCAGGGAAATGGAAGGGTTTTTAGGAGGTTAAGCTAAAAGGTAACTTAAATCCCAATGGAGCACCAAGGCTATTTATATTTATGCTGATATAATTTCCTGGTGACACCAAAACTTAATGAAAAATCATTTTCTCCACCCCATAAGGTTAGAAAAATTAATGCTGCCTGATATCAATGCAGATATGCAGTGTAAATGAACACAAGCTTGAATCAGGCTTTATTCTGATAGACTAACACAGTTAGAAGTGTTCTTCTATTTTTAAATTTGTAAAATAAACCAAGGAAAAAGAGGATTTGCTGTGGAATGGAAGATTCTTGCTGCATGTACTCCTAAGCATACTATAGTAATTGGGCATCATGAGTAAGTCATGCACCTTCCCCTCTTGCGCTAATTTGAAATGGACTGAGCCAAATAAGACATTCAACCTTATGTATTTGTTAATATATTAATAACAGAATCAAGATTTCTTTATTAAACTTGGCAAGATTTATCAAATCAATATCTTGTTGCCATGTTTACTTCATGCAGTATATTGCTAATTAGTCTAGGCACATGAAGAGTATTTGCTAACTAAACAATCAAAATGGTAATAGTTGATGGCATGGATTTATAGCTATTTTTTAAAAGTTACCTTTTTTGACATTTGAAATAGGACTCATTTGATAATGAGACTTGGATATGATGCATTCATTAAGGAGAAACTGAAGTCAGTTTTGAAAAATGTAGCTATCCATATATGAAAAATTGTAAGCCCAAAGCCTTTTGTTTCTGTGGGCTTCTCTTCAGTGTGTCTTTCTTTATCTTTCATGAGATTTGAGTTCACCAAGGACAGGCACCACCTATATTTTCCACATCAATGCTGCGCCTAGAACTGCATGGTTCTGGGACTTTTACATGCTGCAGCAGAACAAAGAAATGACAATAATAGCAGTGGTTTCAGAAATTTTTAAGGATTAATCTTCCTTTTTATAGGATTTTGGAGCAGTTAAAAGCTTTCATTAATTTTGCTTTCCCTTCTCCCAAGGTAGGTGGTATTACCTGGTGTTAAGGTAAAGACACCAAGTCAGAAGCAGTTATAGACAGCAGGTCATTAGCTGTCATGGGAAGCTAATACAACTTGTTTCATCCTCAGTGCTTTGCTTTAACTGCTACATTGGCTTTCCTCCTATGCTCACTCGATCCCAGCTACTTTACTAATGAGGAAAATTGGCATTTATTGGGTAGTACAGCTGGGAAGTGCATAATCACTGAGCACATTAGTACTCCAAAGTCTTTTACAGAGTTCATGCTAACACATATTTTTTCAAATAAACTTTCCTGTGCTGCTACTGTTATGGATTGTTAAGGCAAGAAGAGCTTTCATAAGGTAATGGATACAAGTGTGTGTATGTGTGTGAGGGAAGTGCTGTAAGGCTTAAGTTCTTTTGGAGGTAGTTATTTTTGGTGTTTTGATTTGGAGCAGCTGCTGGCTTCCCTTCACTTTTCTGTATTTTCACATTTAGACAGATTCCCCAGAGAAGTTGTGGATCTCCATTCCTGGAAGTGCTCAAGGCCAGGTTGGATGGGGCTCTGAGCAACCTGGTCTAGTGACAGGTGTCCCTGCCCATGGCAGGGGAATTCGAATGAGATGATCTTTAAGGTCACTTCTGACCCAAACCATTCTGTGATTCTATAATTATATGAACTTAGACCTTGTTCCTTCTGTTCCCTTGAGTTTGTGTATGCATGTATAAAATGAAATTCATTTATTAAAACATATAGTATAAGGTAAATGTGGGTTCTTGTACTCATCCATTTGTCTTGATCTGCATATAATTCAGGTCAGGTGAAGGGATTCCATGGCAAGATCTTGCTTAAAATGATAGGTGCAGATTTTCTATGGTTTAATGTATGAGGAAACAGGAAGTAACACTGTAAATGTGGGACTCCAGTGTGGAATAGGATCACTGCATGTGACTTCTTCTTTAGTATGAGGGTCTAAAGCTTTCTGAACTGGGGTGAAGTTTGACCTTTTAAAAAGTAATGTTGATGAAGAAGCTGGAAATTAATTACTCAATAATGTGCATTGACAAGCACCTTCTCTAAGGTGTAGCAAAGCACCTGAAAGGCTACTTAGGATAGAGAACTGGTAGAACCAGTTACAACCCCCAGTCTGCAGTGGGCATGAACCGGCTGAAACTCTAATAATGATTATATCATGGAAATAAGATGAACAGAAGCCAAATGAAAAAGTCTTGTAAGAACACCTTCACCCTTGATGGAGGTGTTGCCATTACTGGCCCATAGCATTTGCCTGAAAGAGATACCCCTGTCCTTGTGGGAGCTGTGAGTTCCCAGAGCATTTTGCTCCAAAAGATTGGCATATCTTTATCCAGTTGGGAAGCAGCTTTCTGCTCTGGCAAGGATCCTTCAAAAGAGCTGAGATCTGAGAATTGCACTGCTTCAGTAAATTTTTAAGCTTGCTGAGATCTTCTGCCCATCCTCTGCATCAGGTGGATGCACTGCTCAAAAGCAGAGCTATGGCCCATGAGTTCCACAATTTGTAAAACATTAGGTTGTGCCTAAAGATTTTGAGTTGATTCTGTTTTGTGAGAGAAATATCTTGGTTCATTTGAATTTTTATACATCTCTGACTGGTGAACTCTAGAAAAAACGAGTGTTGTGTTTAATGTATAAGAATAGTATTTTGGAAAAAAGACCCAACTACAAAAAGGTCTGAGCTTGTCTTCTGTAAATAGATTTACTGTACCAGAATCACTGGTTTTATTAAATAAAAACATAGATTGGTCACATTTTGTGTAGCAAATGACCATTGTCAAATTTTGCAGCTGATGTGAACAAGCAGCAATTGGCAGGTATTGTTGGAGATTGTCTTCCCAAACACCAGATGGCAAATGGAGGAAAATACTGTACACACTTAAATAAATAGGACTACCTTTGAGGCCAGGAGATGATCAAATCTATCCTGTAGGATAAACCTGTCCTTCAGGATGAATAGCTGTGAGTTTGTACAATAAGGATGCTCTCTTTCTGCAGGACAGGTAAAATTTTTCAAGCTAAAGGATGTCATTTTTTTGCAAGGCTATGCTGAGGTTTGCGAGTTTTGGGGGTTTTTCTTGCTTTCCTCTCCTTAACAGAGAAGCTCTTGCTGATAGCATTGCCAAAACAAAGGGCTAATGGGGACCAATCCCAGGAACCGTGACTGTCAGGGGACTCGTATCCTTGGCTGCCAGACCTGAAACTTCTCATGGAACTTTTATGCTCCACATGTTGTTTTGTAGTTATCATCCTGATGAGACAGGCTATGGCATCAAAATGACACTGGCTAATTAAATGTCAGCAGAATCAGAAGCTGTTGCAAGGCTTTTACACTGAGATTGCCAAGACTGAAACAGAAGCCAATGACGCACATCACCCTCTTTGTGGCTCATTAGGATGGTATATAACTCTGCGTTCATCCAGCTGCAGTATAGAAAGACAGTATGGAGGCTGCCACGAGGGCTTGACACTAATGAGCACCTGACAGATTAAACAAGTGTCTGTGGCTGATGTTGGGTCTCAGGTTAAAACCTTGGCAACCTGTGCTTTATAGTTAGGTCTCAGGTTAAAACTTTGGCAACTTACCCTTCTATGGTTTCTTTTTTTCCACTTCTTCTTGGAAGCATTGACCTCAGAATCCTGTTCTGACTTTGACAGGGATCTACGTGGAGACCTCTGTTTTCCATCTGGTGTCCTATTGACTTAGACTGCTGAAAGCTGCTAGGATTCAAGCTAGAGCTTTTTTCTGGAGAATGGCCACAAAAGTTTCAGCTTAATTTTTCTGGTTCTACTTCTCTAGAATAAGATGAAGTGTCTATTATACATATATGTGTGATTTATTATATGTGATGTTAATGAGGGATATATCCTGTTTGACTGTGGCAACTGTGCATTTCACTAGTGCACAGGTGGCCTTAATATTTCTGCTTTGTGGGTTTCTTCTTCTATCTTTGACTTCTGTAATCCTTGTGTTTTGTGGTTTACAAGATTTTTTTGTCATTTGGAAATAATGTTGTATTGGTGTCAGGGCCCAAACGTTAGACCAGAAGAAATATCTTCTCTTTGTCAAATGTCTTCACATTAGTCTGTGGTTTTACTCTGAAAATTGGCTGTGGGACAATGAAATACTGTTTAAGACATTCTCTGCTCTCAGGCTCTATTTGCAGCACTGTACTAGCAATAACCACACTACCTTTTTATTGCTGTCTGAAGCAGCATGGGCTGGGCAGAATGACTCTAGACCTCCTTTGGTTCTGTATCACCAGTGGGGCAGTTACTTAGCCTCCCACTTGAAGATGGATCTTCATTTAGTCATATCCACAGCTGGTCTACATGGGAATGACTCCACTGAAAGTAGGCAAGCAATACTGATTTATACTAGGAGAGAACTTGACCTATTGCCCTCAAACAATACTTTTACCCTAGAGCTGCCTGCTTGTGTTTGGCATGCCCAGTCTTCATCAAGAGTTATGATATATGGGTGAAAAAGAGGATGGCTTGACTTTAAACTTTCTGATTGAAATTGCTTGTTATGTAGAATTAAAAATCATTTTACTTGTAACCTGAGTAAACTCAACCCAGAAGCTGTTGAGAGGCAATAAATGTGGAACCACACAGTGCCATCTTTCTAAAGGCACTCTTCAAAGCAGACTGCACTTTAAGTCACCCTCGACTGCAGTGCATACATATCTCTGGCTCAGAAATGTGTGTAACATAGGTACTTTGTTCAGACTGCAGCAAACTCCCCTTCATAAGGAAGCTGAATTACACAAGGTGTTGAGTTCTTGCTCTAGAGACAGAGCTGAAGCTTTTCCATTAGAGGTAATCTTCAAGTGAAACAAAAGTGCCCCTTTTTCTTTTCTCCAAGCTGGGAGGAACTTGCTTTGTTTGTTTGTTTTGAGAGGAAGTGAAGGTAACCTTGGAAATATCATGGAAGTGAAGTCTGGTCTCACTTTATATTACCAGAGCAGTTCTAATAGGCCTCAGATATCTGCATTGTGAAATCCTACACCTTAATTAAAATCGGGGAGGGACATCTTCTCTAACAAAGACACACTTTTTAATGTTCAGTAGTCATCGAAGTAATTACAGGTTAGTGAAAATAAAGAGCATTAAACAGAATGTCAAAATGTGTCTGTTCAAAATGTGTCCATCCTGCACATGGATAAGCGTCTAATCAGCCTGGGGTTAAAGAAAAGGGTTCTCTGCCTTTATGTATGGGCAAGGATTTTCAGAGTTTGTTTTACAAATGATCTGGGGTAGCCTGAAATGAACTTGGTCTTTCCAGGCTTTTCTTTCTTTGAGTCTTGAGAGCACCATTTAGCTGCTAGTTGGTTGGGTAAAGCAGCATTATTTGTGCATGTCTGATGAGGAGAGAGATGAAATTTTTACCCTTTTGCTCTCTCCCCAGGAACTGTTACTTCATAGGTGCCAGGTGAAAGTGCTCTCCTGAGGACAATAGCCATAACATAGAGTTGGAAAGAGCAACTGATTTTACTTTTTCGTCTCTCTGTTCCTGTACTCCTAAATTTTTTTAGAAATGTTTTGCTCTGCTAATTGGAGGGGGAGGCAGAGATTCAACAGCATGATTGAAAAAGCTGGAAGATCTCACTGCTGTAACTGTTTGAAGGGAGACATCCCTCAGTTCCTGTCCATCTCCATACTTGTACACTGCCTTGTTTTGTACCCTACAAAATATATACATCAGGCCCCAGCAGACGTTAGGAAATCCATGTCTTTTGTGAATTCAACAGATTGCGGCTTCAGCTGCTTGCTTGTTACTTTAGTCTCATGTTTTTGACTCTGAATGAGCACGTTACGGTTTTCTGTGTGAAACTACATGTGGAAAAGGTGGGACACTAACGGGGTATGGACAGACTTTTTACTTGCCATTGCTGTAACAACTAACATGACCACATAATGGTCATACTCAAGTGCTTGAACTATGGAGCCTGAGCCATGATACCAAGTTGGATTGGGTTGGTGAACTCCATCCAGCTGAACAGATTGCAGTGTGCAAAAGAAACCATTGCACTATACCACAAATGTATGAGATGAGGGTGGGAAAACATGAGGAGGGAGCCAGTGATGCATGTCCCACATTTTAGGTAAGAATCTGAGCTTGTTTCCATGTAGCTTGGGTAGGCCATGGAGAAGAGGATGAGTCCATTCTGGAAATATCAACTCACAAGATACCTTTTGCTCTACTCATGGTGCCAGAGGAAGGAAGGCTGACTGCCAATCTAAGTCTTGTAGTCTTGTGGCTTACAGAAGAAAGTGTGTCTGTACTTAAGACTTAAAGACTTAAAAATGTGGTTCCTCTCCCTACATTGCCCCCAAAATAAGAGTCCTGGGCACTTCCTCCTTTTGTTTGTCCTAGCATTCCTTTTCTTTAGAAGCCACATATTAGACAGAAGTAGATAGCTGTTTGGCAGAGAATCACATTCTGGAGGGAGGATAAATATAGAAAGTAAAGTGCTTGGCAGCAAAAGGATTTTAAGAGTTCCTGAAAAGGGTGTGCCTTTCACAGCTCTCTTATCTCAGGTGTATGTATGTATTTTGTATGTGTATGAGGTGTTGGGGGCGTTAGAGGTGAACAGTGCTCTTGCTGTGTGGATTTGGTATCCATGTGTTTGCTGGTTTTGGTCTTTCTTGGAATGCATCTATACAATGTTGGTGAGCAATGTTTTATCTGCCCTTCACAGAAGTCGCATGTGGTCAGGATCTTCTTACTTGTTATGCTGTGAGGAAGACTAGTTGCAGAAACCCTGAGCTCTTTTTCTCCCTTTTCCACTGAACTTTCTTGTCATCTTCCTATAATCATGTCTGACACTTCCATCATTTCCTTATTTCCTTTCATTCTGTACCCTCCAAAATTTTGCTTATAGTAATCACAGGAGTCAGTCTACAAGTGCAGTTGTGTCTTCCTGTTGGAATGCTCTGGCTTGCACACTGCTGTCTACATCTTGTGTTCAGTATGGTCAGTGTACACCAAAACCCAAGTGTGACCAGTGTGTGCATTGAGCTGGTTTGGCTCATGTAGACACAACTGCCCATGACAGTTTACATGTAGCCTGCAGAGATGTTCACACCCACCCACCTCTAACTAGTTTTGCTTTGTTGCAACACATTTCATCTGATCTGAGCTTTTCCCACACACATACACTTTTTTTTTTTTTTGCAAGTAAGCTTTGCCTGTAAAAGAAATTACAAGGAAGACAAGTGGAAGTAAAGCTCATTGAAATATTAGCAAGTAATTTTGTCTTCTGCTGGTTTCATCAGGGAAAAAAGCCCAGCAAAACCGCAGCAAAAATAGCAGTAGAAATACTATGGGGGGGCTGCAAACATAATAGATATAGAGATCACTTAATTATGGTGGTTTCTCTTATGTGATAATGTTGAGGTGTTTTATTTCTCCCTTCCCTGTGAAGTAGATCACTATTATCCACGATTTGCAGTGCACACCATGTGGAGGCTGGGGAGGAGAGCTGGTGTCTCAGAGGTTACATGAGGTCATGGAAGACACAGCAACAGAATCCAAAGTGTCTGGACCACCCAGGGACCTGCTCATGTACCACAAGCCATCAGGGAAAGATTAACTCTAAACCCTTTTGGTCGGTATAATCGTCTAAATGAAATCAATGAATACTTGATTTGAGAGGCTCCCATTGCTCCATCCCTGCTGTTCCTAATGTTTGTTAACAGATTGCTTTGTGGTAGAGTGCAAAGGTGCCGCTCTATAAAGCTGTAATGACTTCTGGAAAGGAAGTTGCCCTGTGTATTGCAGAAAGCACCATTCAGTTTTGATTGGAACATGGGGAGTTGAGAAGCTGTTATTGCTGTTAGTACAGCCAGTTGGAATGAAAATTTCTGCTCGGTTATGGTTAAGATGACATTTCCTTTTTTCTTGCTTTCTCTCTCTCTCCTTGTTTACTGATGGAGTAGGAAGGTTTTCATTTGCCCTGGCCTGAGAGCTGGCATGTGGTGAGGTCCCTGCACACCAAGGAAGAGGATCTCATTTTCTGTCTCCTGTCCTCTGTCTGTCACCCATCCTGTTTGCTACTCCCTTGACTTTCTCTTTGCTGTTTCTTCTTGGTCCTTGGGGTTTTTCTTGTCACTCCCTAGGCAGCTCTTTTATCCTTTCTTGCTCTCTAAACAGAAAATGAAGCGTTTGGTGAGGTGACTGGGTTATCCCCTTGTGAGGGGGTTTGGTGGTGCCAGATCTCATGCTGCCTGGCTCCAGGAGCCAAAGGGACTGAAGAGGCAAAAAGAGGAAGAGATTGTGGCTGTAAATGAGCCCCAGCTGCACAAGTCTGTTTACTCAGCAAGGTGAAGCTAATCTGAGCAGACTCAATTATTCTGCTGTTGCTGCAAGTTACATTTTGTCTCATTTCTCCCTGGTGAAAGACCACTGGCCTTTGGGTTGGCAACCCACACTGCAAGGCTCTGGTTGCTGACAGGGTAGGGGTGAAGATAATTTACAGCAGATCTCTCAGGTGTCATGTTTTGGATATCAGGTCTGTACAAACACTTTTGCTTCACTTTCCCCAGGGTCTGTAGTTCATTAACTTCCAGGGCTGTGGAGTGGCCCCTCTGCCCTGTCAGGCTGTAGGAGACTGACTGGCACACCAGAGGGTTGGCTAGTGAGCTGCATCTGTGGGCAAGGTCAGAGAGGGCACTGTGCAGTGCTGTAGCTTACATTCCCCACATCCAGTTCCCTCCCAAAAACAAGCCCTGGTCCCCAGCACGCTTCTAATGCTGCCTAACCCAGTGCCCTGCCAGGTGTACCTGTGTGCCAGGTGTCTCCCCATCAGATAACAGCCTTACTGCTGCCTTACAGCTGTGAGAAGAAACTTGAGAGAATTGGTAACAAAGATAATAGTTCTTTAAATAATTTTGCTTCTATTATTTTGGACCTTTAGGTGGTGGAGTCACTATTCCTGAAGGTGTTTAAGGAAATACTGGGTGTGGCACTTAGTGCCATGGTCTAGTTGACATGGTGGTGTTAGGTCATAGGTTGGACTTGATGATCTCAGGTCTTTGCAACCTGAATGATTCTGTGATATTTGTGATGCTTCCTAATAGTAATACTGTAAATATAAATTGTTTCAAGGCACAGGAGCTATTTCTGTCTTTATTTTTGCTTCCCAGCTGGTTATCCAGATCTCATAGTTTTACTCCATCATCCTTTTTTAGAAAATCAGTTTAACATGTTTGACATTTGGCCTGTGAACCAACTCTTCCATGAAAACTCTGATTGCTTACAGGATACTAAGCCTCCCACATTTAGATCCCTTTATACCATTCTAATCATAAAAAGTCACCTTTACCCCACAGGTTTGGCAGTTTTAAAATGCTGGAGACTGAAACAGATCTCAGAATTTGGAGGTCTTAATCCTGAGCTTTCTAGTTTATATTTCTCATACTCCTGTCCTTTTGTGGGATTCAACAATGCCTGCTGTAATCAGGAGGAGTTCTGACAACAGTCTCAGCTCTGTGCTGGGTTAGACCTCATGCCTCTCTCATGCCTCACATGAGAACTGTGCTACAGACGGACCCTTGCAGTTTGCAAGTTACAACCAGGGACAGACACATTCTTGTAAGAATATGGAAGGGGTCTGTGTTTTACAGAAATAATGAAAAGCAGGGAATAACTTTCTCTTTTCCCAGCAATTTTTTTAGATACGCACACATATACACATATGTTTTTTGGCAAACCAACCTGCTATCCCAGGTCAATGAGTTAGTGACAGGCTGATGAAATGAATGTTCACAGCTTTACATCACTTTTCCTTTGAGAACATTTAAATAACTCCGTTTTTGTTCAAGATAAGTTTGACTTTAAAACAAAAGACCTGCAGGAAACCCACATATTGTTAATTGCAAAAGCTGGGGCTGCTGTGGTTTTCCACACTGTTGATCATATATGGCATCCCAACTGACTAGCAGATCTGATTTTATAGTCATGTTGTGTCAGGAGTTTACACTGAGTAGTGGTTGTAATTCTGTCATTTATCACTACTGTTTCTTTATTAATGTCTTCAGCGTTCTTGGTCTGTCCTCAATCTTTCACATTTTGTACTGATGCTTTATTACAGTGTTTTCCAAATTTTTTAAGTAAAAATCTTTCACGATGAACAACAGTCCTTCACCAGGAGTTGACTGAAAGCCAAATGATCTTTATTTATATAGCTATTGCTTTACACATCCTCTCTTTGGAAATCACTGTTCCATTATATGCTCTTGCTTCCTTGTCCCTATATGCCTTGATGACTAATAAAAATACAGTGTTGACATTTAAAATATTGTCACTGGCATGACTTATGGATGAGTGAGTGACTGACCAAGAGAGTTTTCTCCTCAGAGCTGATTTTGTCTAGGGCTCTTTGCAAATTCAGGCTCTAGTGATGGTTATTTTTTGTATCAGTTACACTTGCTGTGCATTTTTGAGGTGCATTCTGAATGCCCTGTGCTTGTCAGTCCCATTACAGCACTAGAGGGCTGAGATGGTTTTCCCTTCTAGTCCACGTGGTAAGGGAAATTCTGCTACTTATAGAGAGATACTTCTACACTAAAAGTTATGGACAGTTAAAAGCATATCAGGAAGCAGTACCTGGAGACCTCATATGGTTCACAAATAGAATTTCCAATTCTTTATAAAAATTTGGGTATGATTATAGGAAGTTTTTTGTGGTATCAATGGAAATTTTTTAATCTATACCATGTCCATTTCTCCAAACTGGCATAATTTTAATGAGAAGAACTATCCATACATCCTTGACTTGTCATTTGTTAGAAAACTCAAAATCTTAATGGTTCACATTGGAGAAATAAAGGTCAAGATACAGGCAAAGTTCCTCTGTATTACAAAAGATAAAAAAAGGGGAATATACTTGCTTCTGGTTATGCTAATTCATCACGCCAAGCACGGTGTGATTGCATTCTGTCAAGTCAGTTCTTTTCTTCATATCTTAAAGAAGAGATATAGCCAAAGTAAAGGGCATTTGGAGATAGACAAGGAAAATAATTGAGTCACAGAGTCTTCTGTTTGAGGAGGGATGGGAAAGATAGGGATTGTTTTAATTTAAAGAAGAGGCAAATAAAAGAGAACGTGACAGTAGTGTACAGAATGATGAATGATACAGCCAAGGTGAACTGGGTGCTCTTGCTTGCCCTTTCTTAAGTTCAGAAGCAGAGGGACATCCAATAAAACAGAAAGGCAAATGTAGTAACACTGTTTAAAAGGAATTTTTAAACAATAACTGTCTCATTTCCACAAGCTGATCTTGTTTCTCCATGATTCTAGAGCATGTACTAAGAGGGGTGCAAAAGAAGTCTGAAAAATGAATTCAAGTTGTCTTACTAAGCAATTGTTGTGGGCATACTGCAAAGACTTCTGACTGGATCAGGTTATGTGGCTTGTATGAAGAAGACCAACTAGTCAGATAGTCTTAAAAAACCTTTTTAGTCTCAAAAAAGTGGAAGCTTAAGTTAAAACGTTAATATGTGCAATGAAACTATCCATGCATTTGCTAGATAGGGTAAAAAAGTAACTACTCAGGGCAGAAATCTACTACTGATGGAAAGAATATTCTTCTGCAGTTGCCCCCTGCCCAGTGTAACTTTTTTCCATGTCTCCCTGAACTTCTGCTCATGATCCTTTTATAAAATGCTCATGTTCTGCCACATTGGCTCTAGGCACTGCTGTTCAGGGCCAAGCAGACTTCTGTCCCTAAGCAAGTTCTAGGAAGCACACTTATTCTTCCTGAATATCCCTTTCTGGTATTCTCTTGCTTTTGGATATTCCATTTATTATTCATTTTTGATTAATAAGTTTTTATCAAGATCCAGAAGAAAATTTATTTTGATCAGTAGATTGTAGGGAACTTCCATAAATAAACTGTATATGTATCTCTCCCCTGCCTTATTGTTAAATAAAAGGGGGATGCTGAGCAGTGCAAATATCTCACAAATGAGTGAGATCATTTTCTAGTTAGATTATTACAATATATGTTTGGGTCCATTGTTACTTTTAGACTTGATCCCTGGCAGTCTTTTTGTAGATGTGCAATTATTTCATAATTCCTCAGCAGACTGTGCTATCACGTCATACAATCCTAGTCCACCTGTAGTGATCCTCCCTTCAAGGCCTGGATTCTGTGGTCATTTTGAGTGCTGTGCCTGCCTTGTTTCTAATGGCTGTGTCTAGTCCATGGTGGTAATGTCAGCGTGGTGACTCAGACCTGAATCACATCTGCGAGTTAGCCTTGGCTTTCCTGCCTCTGTTTTTCACACCTTAAAATAGGTGAAACGCCTCAGCTATTCTGGATGAAAGCCTCTCACTATGATATAGGGGAAATTGCATTTTTAGTAGTTTCCTTGTAATTCAGTCTTTGTCTCATCACCTATGGGACACCATGAATGCATTTGCCAACATTCTCGGTATTAAACATAGTGCAGCTATCAAGCATTTAAAATATTCAACAGAGAACAGATGTATTTTATGAATCATGTAAAGCATATAATTTGTAAAACGTTTGTGGGAGATACATATCTCTGTGTCTGTATGTGTGTACATATCTGCTGTTTATATAAACTGTGCAGTTAAGAGTGTATTTGCCTGCCACTGCAAGTCCAGCTGCCTCCGAAATAGTTATGGACATGATCTTGCCAGTCCTGAAATGCCAACCTGCAACCTAGTCTAGCCATTTGAAACTGCAGAGAAAAATTAATTGTAAATATAATTGCATACTCAGAGGTATGCAGATTTCATGTCTAAACTCAAGGGAAAAGAAGCATTCAGTCTAATTTTTTGGCATTTGTCTAAAGCCCTCCAAAACCCATCTAGGCTGCAGGCTAAGCTGCCTGTCATAAATCTCAGCCAAAGACTTGCTGCTGACTTTTTAAGACTAAATTATTTCTATTGTTCTCGAGTAATTACATTTTTGTTGTTATCTGTGGAAAGAGCCCCACTGGGTTGAGCATGTAAGTATATGGGGATGGGGGGAAGGAGAATTTGTGTTAGTTAAGTAGAGATGATAAAGCTGAAAACATAGCAACAGGACATAAATCAGATTTTTCTTCTTTTTCTAGTTGGCTCGTCACAATAAAACATTGCAACAGATGCTGAAGCCAGGGTCAGATCCAGATGAAGGAGATGAAGCCTTGAGGTATTATGCCAATCACACAGCACAGATAGAGGTAAAGAATTGCTCACTAGAAAGATTGAATATGAGACAAGTCTGCATCTTGTGCTTGGTGTATCGCCTCTTTTTAAGCTTCTGAACAGCAAAGCTTAATCAAATGGTGTAGATTATTTATGAGGAGAAGGTTGAATAATATGCTTTTGGCTATGGGAGAAAAAGGAATGCACCTGTATTAGAAGTCGCTCCAAATAATCATTTTACAGTAGCCTTCCTGTGTGTTACCAAACATGTTTTGTTAGGGAAATAATGACTGTGGATAGTAGCTGTGTCATGAAGTCAAGAATAATCTTGTATGGTACATCACTCAAATAAATAATCATGAGTTTCAAAGCCAGTGATGCTGGCTGATCAAATTAAAAGTCTGGCCAGAGTACAAAGAGGTTTTAAAGTGGTGTAGACATTCAGTATGGCTTTTGTTTAAAAGACTGAGGCTTGGCCTAGTTCAGCAGATCTGTTCTCTATTTTAAACCTTACACATGCCATGGATTGGATTTAGACCAAGATCCACAGAGGTATTTAGGTTCTTAATTCTTATATCCCTTTTTGTGCTCCTACAGGTTTCATGGGATTATAGGCATCAAGGTAGGAGTTAGGCACTGTAGTAACTCAAGTCATAGTGACTTTGTAAGGAGCAGAATTTCTGTGGTGCAAAGGCAGCTGCTGTGAGAGACTGCAGGAACCAGAGGCTTCTGTCTCTCTCTCAGAAATGCTGTATCAAGCCCAAAATTGGCCAAGTGTGAAAAATGCACAGAGTGGATGCACATAGGCCTAGCCTGAATCTGAGCCAATAATCATACTTCACTGGGCTCCCAGGCTCCACCAGCACTGGACCTGAGTTTCCCTGCACAGGGAGCAGTTCTGGTGGCAGCACCTCAGGACCATGTTGTCCTGGCTGCCATCAAGACATGCCATGCCTTGGTCCTTCTCTGTATCCCAACATCCCTTTTGCCTGATCCTGGTCACATTATCCCACCACAGGATAGAAGGAAGCTCTATGGCTGTGATTGTCCAGAGGTCAACTCAGTGCTCCTCTTAACACATTTGAATAATTTGGGTGCACCTGAGGTATCTCTCAGCAATTATCAGCCAAGTTTCCTGGGTAGGTTGGAAATTTAGGCATTAAGCAAGCACTATGGTCAGCTTTTGTGTGGCAAATAGTTTATTCTAGAAAAGGGAAACTTAACCCAGCATTGCTGCTACATGAAATGAATATTCACTGGTCTTTCTCTGAAAGCAGTCCTAGACCTTCACTTCAGATATTATCTCCCCTATATTAAGGTATCTAATTTGTTTGATTTGAAAGTCAAACGGGTGGGTTTTTTCACCAGCGGCTGTATAGAGACATGGGTGTGAGAGTCAAAATGAGTTTTCTACCCATTTCTGTATTTTTAGCAATGCAGAGTCCACCATCAGAATGGGGAAGCAATTTTGCTGAGACTGTGGTGACATGAAATGAAATCTAGCTCACTCACCAGTAACTCAGTAGGTCCTGAAATACAAACAATGCAAAACCTTGGGTTTTGCCAAGTAAGAAGATAAAGACTGACAAGACATGGGTGCTCTCTGAGTAACAAGGTGCTATTTTTGCTTGTTCACCTTCACGACTTATCCCATCATAGAATTAGACTCAAGATGAGAAAAGAATTTTGTAATCTGAGCACAAAGGCCCTGAACTTCTGCACTTTTTACTGGGAGAGATTTGTTTCAATTTACTGCCAAATTCAAGCATTCTGAATTAGAACATTTTTTGTATTGGGGGAAGTCTGGACCTAGGTTTTGCTTGAGACCTGTATTTGCCAGGCCTTTGAATATAAAACAGCAGTTTTACTCTGTTTTGGGATTGATTGATTCAGCTTTATTGTAATGGTCAAATAATTTATGCATTTATTTATAAATAAAAGGAGAGCTGTGAATAAGAAAAGAGATGGCAAAATGATTGAGTTGTCACTGATCCTGACAAAAATGTGCATTTTGTTTATAGATTGTTCGCCATGATAGAACGATGGAGCAGATTGTCTTCCCTGTCCCCAATATTTGTGAATTCCTCACTCGAGAATCCAAAAGTCGAGTGTTCAATACAACAGAGAGAGATGAACAAGGGAGCAAAGTCAATGATTTTTTTCAGCAGACAGAGGATCTGTACAATGAGATGAAATGGCAAAAGAAAATTAGGAGTAAGTATTTCAATTTTTTTTAAAAAAGCCTTAATTATGCTCAAACCTTGTTTTTAAAACTTCAAGTACTTTCATTTTAATAATACACTTTTCTCTGTTCACTCCTTATACTACAGCAGGCAAAACTGTTCAGGACATGAGAGTGTAGGTCAGCTGACGCTAAAAGAAGTGTAATATGGTACAGTTAGTAATGTTACAAGATGATGTTTTGGACTACAAAAGTTAAATTGAGGCATGGAGGAACTGGGTGTAGTTCTACTAAACTCAATAGCATTGCTCCTAATTAAGTCAAACCCCTAATATTTATCAAAAACATGTTTGAGGTTTGCAGATTCCTAAAAGACCATTAAAAAACTTGTAAACATCAGCCACTTTAAAACATCTCTCACCAGAACCTCAGCTGCTTTAAATTTGCTCGACTCCCATGGAGTCAGTTCCCCTCTGCCAGTTCACATCAGCCTTGCATGACCAGGCTGTAGTATGTCCCAGTTAGCCCATACTGGTGTACATCCTGTGGTGGTATGAGAGGCACATGTGCTGCCTTAAACTGCTTGCAGGCATGGACAGGATCATGGGGGAGAGATTGAAGGAGGTGCAGTGAAGCCAAGCCAGGTGTCCTGAGTTTCTTCTGTAGTTTACTTGTGGGCATTACAGCCACTGGCCCTGACCAGGAATGTCCCAGGAACAGGAGGCTTCTACCAGCTCAGCCACTGTCAGCTCTGCCTTTTGCTTTTGGAGCAAAAAGTTATGTTTGATATATCACAGAATCAGAATGATTTGGGTTGGAAGGGACCATCCAGTTCCAACCCCCTACCATGGGCATGGACACCTTCCACTAGACCAGGTTGCTCCAAGCCTCATTCAACCTGGCCTTGCTGGTTCCAGGGATGGAGCAGCCTCAGCTTCTCTGGGCAACCTGTGCCAGTGTCTCACCACCCTCACAGGGAAGCATTTTTTCCTAATATCTAGTCTAAACCTACTCTCTGTCAATGTGAAGTTATTCCCCATTGTCCTGTCACTCCAGGCCTTTGTAAATAGTCTCTCTCCATCTTCCTTTAGACTCCCTTCAGGTACTGGAAGGCTGCAATTAGGTTACCCTGAAGTCTTCCCTTCTCCAGGCTGAACATATATAAAAATACATGAGAGCGATCACTTCATTCACGGCTAAAATGCAGATGCTCTTGGAGTGGCACATGTCAGCTGCTCACAGCAATGGATCAGGAAGGAAGGGAGGAATAGGGTCCCTGGTCAGAGCAGCAAGGAGTTCAGATAGTCAAAGCAATATGGTTTAATGTAGCATTCTTAACATGATGGAAACAGGGATGTTGGTTGCAGCTTTTTACAATGTCAATTCCCAGAGTAGAATTTTCAGCAGCAGTTGTAAGCCTTCAGCATGAAGTCTGCTTCTCCTGGTGGCACTCAAAGAACTTGTCTGTACTAGCAAACTGACTGGGATAGAAGTTGAAAAATAAATTATTCCAGAATAACTCCCTATCTGCCCAGTCTATCTGGGAATAAAAGTCACTCTATTGTAGGAAAATTACTTCAGTAACAAAGTATTATCTGGGCCTTTTACTTAAGAACCACAAATAAAAGAGCCCAACCCAGCACTTAGATAGACCAGACCTGCCTGATGTTATAAATAAAGAAAATTGGTTTATTTTTATTCAGAACAGAAGTTCCTCAATTCCTTTCATCAGTGGAATGACTTACAAGTCTCTGTGTTGGGATCGTTTTATATGAAAAGATAATACAGGTTGAGGCTTAGTTCATTCCTTAGCCAAGTGTGTTAGCATGCAGTCTGTGTTGCTCAAATTGACAGATGTCATTTGCAATGGCTCCAAGTGCTTAAATCTCAGCAGTCAGCAGCATAAGGTTATCCGAGTGAAATCTGAATATTTACCTAATCACCATTAAAGTCTATTTAGATTGAAGCCTGAGACAGTCATATGCAGTTGAAAGAATCTGCTATTTATTAAGAGTTAGCTGGGTGCTTTGCATACTCGCAGGAGGTTTTCAGTATTTTAATATCTAATTAACAGAGATACATAATTTTCAAAACCTCTCTGGCTAGAGAATTTTTTACACTATTGCACATAGAATCTTGTTTTAAATGTTCATTTAAACATACAGTAGTGCAGTCACATATATGAAGTGCTTGCCTGGGTCTTAGCACCCTCTGATCTTGTTTCTAGCTTTCTTGCTGAATCGTTTATGTGGCTCTGGACACAAAATCTTAACCCTGTTTTGCCCTATTTCCATTTTTAGCTTTCTCTAACTAGGTTATAGGTTCTTTGGGTTATAGACTCTTTCTGTGTATTTGTACAGCACTTCACATATGGAGATCATGGCTTGTTTGAGTCCTTTTAAGCATCAGTACAGAGCTGTTTGTCAGCAGGTGACCATGGACATCTGAGTATCATGCAGGAAACTGCTTTCGTAGTACCAAAACCCAGACCAAATTTTACCTGCTTCCCAAAGCAGATCAAGATGTTTTTAGTTTCACAGAGGTGGGAATAATAGCAGTTCTGAAACCTTGCCTCTTCCATAGTTCTTTACATAATGTCATCAGTGTACTTGGTCATCTGGATGACCCATTCTGGGTTTTCTGGTTAACTGGCATTCAGAGTGCTAAAAATCTATTTGTTTGCTTGATTTTGTGTCTTCATGCACAGAGCCTACAATTTCAGAGGCAGGTGAAAAGACTTCTTTGCAAAACTATCTAATCCTAAAATATTAGCAGAGATAGAACTCCCATATATAATAAACTGTATTGTGATTTTGGGATTAAAAGCTCTGCTTGAAACTATGTTTTATGGCAAACCTATGTCTATTTTAGTTAATTTTAAAGTTCTGCACATTTTCTATATTAATCTACATTTTTTAATTCCCTTGAGATGGTTTCTGACTGAGTTCCTGCCTGGTTTAAGTTCACTGATTGCTGCTTTTCTTCCCTTTCTAGATAATCCAGCCCTGTTTTGGTTCTCCAGACACATCTCTCTCTGGGGGAGCATTTCCTTCAACCTTGCTGTATTCATCAATTTAGCAGTTGCTCTGTTCTACCCCTTTGGAGACGATGGAGATGAAGGCAAGTGGAGTTTGGTTTTATTTCTCCTCTTAATTTTAGATGCTTTCATTTCTAAGGTAACACATATATGAAACTTCATCTTCAGGTATGCTCATACCTGCAGAAACCATTTACTGTCTTCTAAGTAGGTACCAGATGTTGTCTGAAATATGGTAGTTGATCTTCTGTGTGCCATGTGAAGTAAACTGGACAGAACGTAAGTTGAAGATTATCTAGATGATCTGAGCTATTTTTTTTTTATATTGCCGTACTGCAGTGTCCTACTGCACACATTCAGTCGCAGCTTCTGAACTGAAGGAAAATTCCTGGCAGGAGAGGGACAGAGATTCCTTGAAACTGCCCAAGTTGAATGACTTGCAGTCTTGAAAACATATGGAATAGAATCACTTGAAAAGTAGGTTGTTGGCTTTTGACTGTGTTGTTTATTGGGATAAAAGGACATGACTGTTACAGAGGACAAATGCATTATATAAAAATATGCTTAAAACCTATGATTCTGTCTCTGCTTTGTCCCATGTCACAGGAAATATTTAATGAAATTTATTGTTTGCTATAAATGCAGCGGACTAGCAGGAGGCCTCTTTGAAGCCAAAACAAGCTTAATTGGGATAAAGGAGACTAAATAGTTCAGAATAGTGGTAATGGGAGCAGAGCCATTCACCTCTGGGTCTTTGATTCGTGTCCAGTCAGTAATGTGACTGAAAGTCACCTCTGTCTGATGGCATGTGAACTGGGCTGGTGGAAGCACTCCAGCTTCTAGTAGATACATGTGCTTTTCACAAACACCACAGTTGGCACTGGCAAACATTCCTGTTGGCTGGCTAAACAGAAAGGCAGCAGATTAAAATATATTGGCATGGGGACCGTGTTGCCCTTTCACCCGATGGGGTGGTCTCTGCAGGTTCACAGCTCAGGCATCTCCGCTGTTCCTGTAGTAAAGCGAAGTTTTCAGAGATGTGCTGTGGAAACGGAAGCATTTGCATGTAGTGCTTTGCTGTTTGTAAACTGAGGAGTCACTGGGAGTGCACATGTGTTAGAGTTCATGGAGGATGAGAGGAGAAATTGAGAGCTAAAGATAAACTAGTAAATTTTAGCTAATCTATACTCATGAAAATCCCCTGGTCTGCAATCAGTAGGTATTAATACTTATTTTGAACTGCAGATTTATCTAGTATTAGTTTGAGTAGCCTCAGTAATCCAGTGATCATGCATTTCAGGATTCCAGTTCCTAGTGCTTGTAAAGCCAAAGCAATTCCTGAGCAATAAATAATGCATGTGGCCAAATGGGATTAGCAGGTCCTGAGGCAGCCTCCTTACTTCCAGCCTCCTTCTCCACCAAAACCTCATCCAACAGCTAGACTTTGTCTCCCATTTTTCCCCTTCACCTTGCATAAATCCACCTCTACTACCTGTCTGAGGTGCCTGAGCTGATCTAATCATCCCAAGAATGCAGCCTTTTAGGTAGGTACCTCCAGTTCTCATGTCATATGACATAAGCAAAACTGCTTCAGCTGAAGACAGTTCCTGAAGGGAGCCTACATGAAAGACAGAGGGACTTTTTACAACAGCATGTAGTGACAGGACAAAGGGCTTCAAACTGACAGTGAGTACGTTTAGATTGGAAGAAATTCCTGTCTGTGAGGGTGGTGATGCACTGACACAGGTTGCTCCGGGAAGCTGTGGCTGCTCCATCCCTGGAAATGTTCAAGGCCAGGTTGGATGAGGCTTGGAGCAACCTGGGCTAGTGGGAAGTGTCCCTGCCCATATCAGAGAGTTGGAACGAGGTGATCTTTAAGGTCCCTTCCAACCCAAACCATTCTACAATTCCTTGCCTCGGGTGTGTCCGTCTGCATGTTGCTGCTGAGAGTCTGGCAAAATGTTGTTACCTGCAGTATGGAAGAAGGAAAACTGATTTGTTAAAGAACCACAGAGAGGTTTGGCCTTACCTTTCAGATCCACTTGAAAGCTATCTTCTAGTATTCGTTAAAAGTTTCCTAGTCTTGTTGGCAGAGATACTGTCTGTCAGAGCTGACCTTGAACCTTCCCCCAGGGATATAAACACTCCTGAACTTTGGAAAAGTTCGGATGCCATCTGAGTGCTGAGGCTAGGGCCTCATCTCATTGTTTGCTAATCCCAGTGATGCTGCTCAGCTGTGTATCTGTTGCCAAAGAGATAGCATGATTTCTATTGTGAGTCTGGCTAAATTTTCTATTCCCTTCTCCCCCATCACTGACCTCTCAGTTCATCCCATAACAATAGAAGTCAGTGTACAAGTGTGACAGTGCCCTGAGATCTGAATGTGCTTTTTGTATCACAGCAACATGGTGTGTTTCCAGGGCTTTAAGCAGAGGAGAGAGGGAAAATAGGGGCATCGCTCAAAGCTCAGGGAGAGCCTGGAGCCAGCATCTTGCGGAGCAGCAAAGTGACTGCGCAGGCAGCGGCTCACATGGCTGAGGAGCTCAGCCAGACCTGGGACCCGCTGCCTCCCCAGGAGCAGGCACAGCTCTTCAGCTGCTCTCGGCAATGCAGATGCTGCCTGCTCCTGCCCAAGTCCCCGTGGCTCTCTCCCTTGCTCCCGTGCAGAGGCAGAGGCGGAGGCTGGGGCAGAACACCCGCAGCCGCTCGGAGAAAGCTGCTTTCCTCAAACCAGGGCACTCTGGTGCGTTTGGGGAGCGAATCGTGACACTGCAGTGCAGTGCTGCTTGCTGTGCTGCCCCCAGGACTGGCTATTTCTGTAGCTGAGCAATCATGGAATTAGACCGGAGGAGCCCTAATGATCCCTGCAGAAGGGAGCTGATTAGTATCTTCCTCCAGGAGAAGGGTAAACTGTTCTATGTCTCAGCACTCCTTGGATTTTAATGGAAATTTCATTAGCTGCTCTTACTATTACCTGTGCAAAAATCAACAATAGTATGACAATAATAGCTCTTGCTGCAATTAGGGCAAGTCGTGGTCAGCAGTTGTGATGCATGAATCACGCTTTTGTTAGCTGTATTGGCAAAGGAATTGATCTTTTGGATCTGTTTCTTGGTGAAAAAAGGAGTCTCCAAAGATGCCTTTCTCAAACCTCCCTTTCTCCTCTGTACAGGCACACTCTCGCCGTTGTTTTCCATCCTCCTTTGGATAGCAGTGGCGTTTTGCACAGCAATGCTGTTTTTCATCTCCAAGCCTGTTGGTATTCGACCCTTTTTGGTGTCTGTTATTCTCAGGTCTATATATACTATAGGGCTCGGTCCTACCTTGATACTTCTTGGTGCTGCTAATGTAAGTACTTCAAAAGCAAGTGGAATTTCCCTTTCAGGAGAAGGAAAGATATTAAGAGTCTCCTATTAAAAAAAAATCCTTTGATTAGAGCTGGGCAAAAACTTCTTGTTCTGGTTCACTGGTTAAGCCAAAAAAATAAATCATTTCCAGTCATCCTGAAACAGCAGCGTCAGCAAACTGGGAAGCTAAGAAAAAAAGCTAGTTTTGTGCATATGCAAATATTTTAAAAACATAAACAGTATGAAATTTAAAGAAATATTGCTGCACAAGGGCAATCAGATTTACAGTTTCTCATGTTAGAAGAATAATTCTCTCTACCAGTACACTCAGCAATATTGATACCAATTTCTAAAATGTTTCTGCAATGTTAAATATATTTTTGAGAAGAAAAGAGTTTTCAAAATTAGTAATTCTCTCAGCACTTTGCCAGATCTTTTAACTTAGGTACAAATAGGTTTGCATGCTTACTGAGCTGGGTAAGAGACACAGTCATGTTCACAAGTCATCTATTTAGATTTCTGCCTGACTGCTGCAGCTCTAATACAGCTCAGCACGAAGTATTGGGCTATTTGCCACCAGTTCTGTGAGAGTTTCACATACTTAGAGCTACCCAGACATATAGTCAAAGGTAAAGGCAAGGAAACAGCACTTGCCTGTGTCCAATTTGTGGATGAAAAAGACATATTGAGTCCTCATTCCTTGTCTTGGACTGCCAAGCAGATGAGGTTACACCCTTTCGTATTCACCTCTGCACTGCTGTTCACATGCAGGCAAAGCTCAGGAGCGATGGAGAATCTGATGCTGTTGCTTAAATGTTATTCTTCAAAAATGCCTCCAGTTTTGTTTTTAGGGGTTTTATACTGAAAAACATGATCTAAAGGAAATAGGAGATCTCGCACAGCCCCCACACACTTTCTGTTGTGTTACTATTGTTCTCTTTGTAGTAGCATGCCTAGCTGCTCTTACATAGTCTCGTGTCTAAACTCAAAATTGTTAGGAATTCACTCCCTAGTTGTTTTTTTAATGCCTTATAACATTCATCCTGCCACCTACTCACCAATGTTGTAGAAATAAGTCTCAAAGTAAGGGGCACAGTGCAGTGTTAGAGGGGTGAGGTACTTCTACTTTCTCTCATGGGCTCATTCCCTGTGTGCCTTCAGAGCTGGATTTCTCTCATTTCACTCCAGCTATCTAAAAGTTGTGCATTTAGTCAAACCAACCTATCTAGACAGCAATGCAAACAATAAATAACAGGATTTTTCTAATAGAATAAACCTAGCCTTTGTTACCTCCCACAGCTTTGTAACAAAATAGTGTTTCTGGTGAGCTTTGTTGGGAACCGTGGAACTTTCACCCGTGGCTACAGAGCTGTCATCATGGACATGGCTTTTCTCTACCATGTAGCATATGTCCTGGTCTGCATGCTGGGCCTCTGCGTGCATGAATTCTTCTATAGTTTCCTGGTAAGTATGTGCTGGTGTGGAAGGGAAAACTTTGCAGAAATAGAAAATACCGTTACCCATGCAGCTGTCTTCAATTTCTTCCTGACAATCAAGCCAAATGATGTGTATTTTTAGCATGCCGTTGTGTTGCTGCCCCTCAGGAGCTGCTGTTTTTATTAGAACCTGTTTCTGTTAGGACTTATCTGTTTAGAGTTGAAAGTTTGCCCCTTTCTTTACAGACAATCATCATCCATCCTACTCCTTTCTCCCAGCCTTCCCCATATTCTGTGTCCATTGTTCCTGTATCATATCAGTCCTAAACTTTCTGGGACAGGAGTTGTCTGTCCCCTGGTGTGTGCATCATACCCAGACCAAAGGATCCCATTCCTCAGCCCTAATAAAATAAATTTAAAAAATGACTTGGGAAATGGGGATGGCATGCCTGTGGTGTAGCAGGAAGATTCATCACTTTAAATGTATCCCACTTCATTTTCTTTTGTTGCCATTACCCAGATGGAATGCCTTTTTATAACGTGATACAGGTGCAGTGAAAATGAATCACACAAAATTATGCTAAACTCTGCTAGCTGCTCCCTTCAGGCTGAATAGCAGTAAAAGGTGTTTCACTGCTCCTGTTTTCTAATCCTTTTGCTTTATACTGGAACATGTGAAATTTGTAGGGAGACTGACTAAATTGTGGTCATTTACATGGGTTCGCTTTCCTGTTGTATTTTTCTCAGCTTCCTGAATTGTGGTGAACTCACAGCATTTCACAGAGATGTGTTAAGCACGCTTAAATTTGCAGGGGTTCAATGCTTCCTCTGATAGAGATCCTGTTGAAGTCAGACTTTCCCAGACCTTGGCTTTAAAGTCTGGGCAGATTTCTAAGGATCCAAGATTATGGCTGTAGTTGCAGGACCCTTTTCAAATGAATGTAACTCTCCTGCTTAAAAAGTGAACAGCAGATTATCTGCTATACCTTCAATGAGTAAGATGATTTCTATCTTAAAACACTTTGCAAAGTGTCAGATAGTTTAAGAAACAGTTTATGTACTTCCTGTTTTCAGTGACTACTATTGACCAATGTCCATGATTCATGGACATAATAGTTATCCATATTCCTAGGTCCCTTCCAGGTGTTCACTTAGTAGTGGATATAAACTCTAATATTTGTTCCTCATTTTAATCTTTGCCTTGTATGGAATTAATGGTAACTGTCTTCCTTCTTTCTTCCTTTGTTATTCCTTTTGTAAGGCTGTGGATTTCAGGTCTTCTAAATTGTGGCCAATACTTTCTTCTGTGGACTGTTTTGATAAATCATCATGTGCCACTTTTTATCTCTAATCTGAGTGTTTTGAAGTGGAAATGCATACATTATATATAAGGTCCAAAGCACTATAGAACATCAATAAAATCATAAGAGAGAAAAAGCTATAGGTTCTTGTAAAGCTCCTGTCACATTTAATTGCTATTTTAGGGCTCTGACATTTAAAGTAATATTATCTCAATATACACTTTTCTTTAAATAGCAGGAAAGTATATAGTAGAGGGTAAAGAAGAGTAGAAGTTTCTAGTTTTATACAAACAGTGCCATGAATTTACTTTGACCTAATAAAAGGTGGCTCCAATCCTTGCACCTCTGAATGACTTTTAAATGATGCCATAAGCTCAACCAAACAGCTTACAGACATGTAATGACTTACATACATGAGTGCATTTTTGAGTTGCAGCCCATGCATGTTTATCAGATGGGAGATAACATGAAAAATTAATTTGCAGATATAGATCCATAAAATGAAGACACTTTTTTCATTTTAGTCTAGCCTGGTTTTGAACATGAGGAAACAATGGATCTGGTTGGTAACTGTTACCCATGTCCTGATCAGGCTTATATATACTTTGTGACTTTTGATTTTGCTATAATTTATCTTAAAATTTCAAGGTCTGTGCTAGATTAATCTCCAGGGAGGTTGTGGATGCCCCAGCCCAGGCAGTGTTCAAGGTCAGGTTGGGTAACTGCAACCTGGTCTGGTGGGAGGTGTCCCTGCCCATGGCAGGGTGGGTTGAGACTAGATGATCTCTGAGGTCCATTTCAACCTCTTAACATACTATGATACAAAGATTTTTCTCCTCCATAAGCATGCCCAGCTCCCATTGAAATCAGTGTGGATTGTGTGTTTATGAAGCTGAGAATGTAGAATATGGCTCAATACGTGTTTCAGTAGTTGAGATTGTTTTCCTGTGTAGCATCTATGTATTGCCTCATTTGTATTCATTTTTCCTCTACTCTGTGCCTTTCCCAGCTGTTTGATCTGGTGTACAGAGAAGAGACATTGCTAAATGTGATAAAAAGTGTTACCCGGAATGGTCGTTCAATTATCCTCACTGCAGTGCTAGCACTCATCCTAGTTTATCTCTTCTCCATCATTGGGTTCCTCTTCCTGAAAGATGACTTTATCATGGAGGTCGACAGGTTGAAAATCAGGACCCCTGCTGCAGGTATTGGTTTTTACATTAAAATTTCCTTCTGACATATCCCTTTTCTGTCTGCCTAACCTAACCGTCATCTAAGGACATCAAATTTCTTTATTGGTGCCTGCGAGAGCAGAACTAATTCCATATACCTTAGAATTCAATTAAGCCTCTGTGTAAAATTTAATGTGTATAGGGTTGCCTTAGACTGGGCTGATCTGTTGAAATACTAAAATCTAACACATTTCTTTTATTATGTTTGCTTTTTAAACTCATGATGACATTAAAAAATAATCTATGTTTCTTAACTGTTTGGAAGAGCAGTTCAAAGTGAATTCTTCTGGTTCTAATCCCACCTTAAAAGCAGCTGATAGGAATTTCTGTGTCCTGTGTGAGGCATGTGATTTTAACATGTTCAGTAGCTGTGTTCATTTGATTACTTTTTAAGCTTCATCCAACAGAAATATGTTACAGAATCCACACTTCTATTGGTAGGAGGTTTCCTGGAGCATCTTTTAAATTCAGTGTGTATTTCATGAACATAATCACTAGTGTATAATCCTGACTTCAGTAAAATCATTGGGAGGGTTTTAACCAGGTTTTAACGGCCAGGATTCCAGCTTTTTGGAATAAGAGATTTTGGCAATGTGAATAGAGAATCACAAACTTTCTTTGCCAAAGAGCCAGGTCTGGTCTGTTGAGAACTTGGTATATGCTACCAACCAGCCTGCTGGGAGCATGGGCTGAGAAGCAACTGGCTGCATAGAAATACCTGAGAATAGCTTGTGATTAAATTCCTAGGGGCATGATTTCCCCAAATGACGAGCCCTTCAGGCCTGTACACAAACACAGAACTAGTGGAATCCAACCCAGACTGTGTGTATTCAGTGCTTGCCAGCCTTTCCCTAAAGTTGTTATTTCAGGATTTAAAGCACACAAACAAGGCAAAGGGCACTCAAGACTCATGGGCATGGTATACTTACACAGCTGATTTGATACCATATGAAAAAAAGGAACCTGACAGATGTCTTTAACATACCATGATTTTTTTTTTCGCCGCTGTTCATCCTTTAAGGGCTAAGTTGGCTTACATTTGACTTAGCATTCATTTTTGGGACAGAACATACGATGTGAAGTTTCCACTTTGAAAGGTAGTTGTGACCATCTTAGTAAAATAGATGTGAGGCTACACACAGCACTAGTCTGGTCTGGTGCAGTAGCTTCTGTGTGTTTGTGTTACTTCTGTTGAGTTCTTGGCAGATTTTTGTGGTGTGGGTATGTTCTTGCTGGCTTCATATGTTGCCATTTCTAATCAAAAACTCATCAAGAAAATATGCTGACTGCGCACTGATGGAACACTATGCTTCCCAGGACAAGTGCTTTAAATTTTTTCTCTATAAAATAGCAGAAAAAGATGGTCAGAGTGGATGTTTTCTGCAGTATACAGATTGTTTTAGTCTGTTACTTGGGTTGTATGATTTTGCCTTCTTTTTTTTTCCTTAAACCTTTTTGTATCTCTGATTTGAAATGCAGAAAATTGTTGAAGATGCACAAGATAAAATTGGTTTGATAAAATCAAGCTGATGTACACATTTACCCACTTTGGGAATGCTAAATTAGTGTTTTACACAAACCCATACATATTTACAAATGAGTACCAAACTGTGTTATAATCCTCGAAAACTCTTAAATATTCTACGTTCAGGATAACTGAACATCAGCTTGGTGTCCTCCTTGTCAGCTTTTGTGAATAATTTATCTAATGGTTTTAAAACTGACATTATTTTCATATCTGACAGTTGTTTCTTGCTTTGAATATATTTTGTTCTAACCAGGAGCAGCAGCATTTGATGTAGATTCATTAATTTCAGGAGATGAAATGGGAATAGCTGTGATTGTACAGTAAATATAAAACTGTGGTTTTGTTCGTTGTGACTGCTTTGAGCTCTTGAGGCAGACCCTTTGAGGATGGAGAAATTGGTGATATAATTTGTTCTGTGTTTTCTTAAATTTCAAACTCAGTGATTTGCTTCTAGAAAATAATGATTTAAAATTTAACATCAATGTAGTGTCTGTCTTTTCGACAATATTATGCTTTTTCCACAGGTATTGGTGAAATCCCCACTACAACCCTCACATCAATGATGGGAGCCTGTGCAAAAGAGAATTGTTCCACAACCATCCCAGTTATTAACCCAGGTTAGTACAGAGGTTCCCTCAGACTGATGATCACTTAGAGCTGAGGGATCCCTGGCAGTGCTCAAGGCCAAGTTGGATGGGGCTTGGAGCAACATAGTCTAGTGAAGGTGTCCCTGCCCACAGCAGAGGTTGGAACTAGATGAGCTTTAAGGTCCCTTCCAACCCAAACCATTCTGTGATTCTATGATTTGTGTGTTAGTATTGCTGGGGCTTTTGCTGGTGTAAGAAGTGATGATTGTTGTAAGTCAGAAGTGCTCAGTTTCTGCTAGGCTTGGAGCTTAGTTGGCAGCTTGCTGTTAATGTGAGTGCTTCCCACACCTGATTTCCAAATGCACTGACATTAATTTTGTTACTAAAAGAGCTTGCTGAATCATTATGCTTGAATCTACAGGTTGCTTCTTGCCAAGTGACTTAGCTAGGAGAAAAAACTTGCTACATATCTGCAGCATCCTCACCTGCACACACTGAGCCACTATTAGATCCATTTAGGCCCACATAAGGTAATTTTCATGGCATAGCATATATATCAGAAAGCTGTTGTGTATTCTTTCTATGTGCATCTAGGCCAAGGCTGTAGTGTAGCCAAAAAAACTAAGAGCCCAGATCCAGGACCAAGTTATTATGTCCCACTCTTCTCATGTGGCACGGTCTAGTTGTGGTGGTTGGTCTTTCACTACAGATATTAAGTGTGTATTAATGTGTTGTAGCCTTTGCAGTGGAGATGTGTGCACAGTGGATGGTCTACAGACTTGAAATATTTATTGCCATGGTTGCCTGTGGTTGCTGGGGGCTGAAACTGAGGACATTAATGGTCCTTTCCTACGCTGTGTGCCAGTATAATGCTGTTTCATAAATGTTATTCTTCCACTACTAACTTTTGAGTTTTTAGGATCAAAGGCTTCAGGAAGAGGCCTATAAAAGTAGGCTTTTTCTCCCCAGCTGGCCACATAAAACAACATGGGAAGCTGTCTGACTAGATAGAGAAAACAGTCTAAGAGCTATTGGCAAAGCTGCTGCAAAGAGTAATCAATCAGTCAAAAAAAGACTCAGTGTGGCTTTTGCCAAGCTCTTTATATGATAGAAATCTCACATTTCTTTTTGTCTGGGTACTGCTCCTTTAAAATCAAACCGTAATGACAGGGAGCTCTAACAAAACATCTAAGTGCCCTGTCACTTCATCTTGAAGAAACTGTATTTATCCAGTAACATTGAAAAAACAGCATTCATCAAGAACAGTTTGCTCACCTTAGCCAGTGAATCACCTGTTCAAAAAGAAGTGTTCTACCTTCTGTGTTCTGGGACAGATGTCCTTTATGGCAAAAGTGTGTTTATGGTGGAATGCAAAGGCCCAAGATCACAACCCCTGGAAGTGTTCAGAAGGTGTGTGGATGTGGCACTTGGGGATATGATTTAGTGGTGAACATGGCAGGCATAGGTTAACAGTTGGACTTGATGATCTTTTCCAACCAGAATGGTAATATGATTCTATGAGTTTTGCTGAGTTTCACATTGTAGCAGCAAAGAAGTCCACGGCTGCGTGTAGGTGAATATGTTGCTTTTCAGGTCAGATCACCACTGACCATTTCTTCTGATGAGATTCTGCTTCTTCCCTGGGTTTCACTGGTTGAGTGTGTGCTCAGTTATTGCTCACACTGGTGAGGGAGTAAACTGGGAGCCAGTGTGCTCTGCTCAGAGCACACTCTCTGCAGCCTGCTTCTTCACTGTTGCCCTGGGCTGTCAGCATGAAAATACTTTGTCTCCTCTCCCTTGGAGTCTTCCACTCTCCACTCCAAAGACATTTCCATATCACTTAAGTCTCTGGTGAAGTGCTTAGTCACTTAAAGGAACTTCACATCCTACAACACCTGTCTCTTTGTGCTCTGTATGCTGGAAAGGTGCACAGATACCTGTTTGTAAAAGAGAACATTTCCAAGGATTCATTCCACTCCCAGGCTTGGTACTGCTCTGTGCAAGTTCAGCTAGATCCACATGGACACTTGCATGTCTCACCTGCCTGTGCTTGTGCAGCCCAGAAGTCAGGTAGCTATGGGCCATCAGAGGAGGATTTTTGAAGTAAATCTTCCTATCATCCCATTTTCTGCCATGTGATTAACATTGTGGGTTGGTCTTAGTGCTTAGTCTGCTTTGCCTTTGAATTAACTTAACCAGGAGACAGCCTGCCTAATGCTCTCCAGCCTCTAATGGGCCACTCACCAGACTGGAGCTGGTTGCAAGTAAAACCCCTTGAACCTCAATTTATGTCAATATTGGGTCCTTAGCAACAATTCACTCTACAGATCCACTTCTTTCAGTAGTAGTATGGGCATAGCTGATGACAAGAGGGACTGAGTCTGGATTGTAAGCACTGCTGAGCACCAGGACAACCAGCTGAGCAGAACATGTGCCTGTATGGGCTACCTGGCTCCCAGGTTGAAGGCAGCTCTTGTTCTTCCACATCTGGGAGTGGAAGTAGAGCAGACAAATTGATGTCTGTAGACTCCCCACAGCCTACATTACTGCACCAGAGGTTTCTGCCAGCTTTGGGCTGTCTGCTCTCTCATGCTTTGGCAAAGATCTTGCAACCTGAGCTTGCTCTTCTGGGTGCAGTGTGGGATGCTGACTCTCTGTGTTGCAAGATGTGCCAGTCAGCTGATGCATCTTGCATCTCTGAAGCTTGAGCTTGCTCCGAACTTGCGTCTCAGTGGACATGGGAAGTTGTGTGTTAGGGTTGCTAGATAACTCCCTTGTGTTGCAGCTTCCAGTTCTCAGCCCTGGTTTATCCTTGCTATTCACCAGAATCTGGTCATCTGCTGTTTCCAGCAGCTGACTCTGGTCCTGTAAACAGTGAAAATCTTGTAGTTACCTAAAAGAAATAGAAGCTGTGGCTTTTATAAAGACTTCTAATTTATCTTGTGGATGGTCACCTTCTCAAGCACAGACATTAGCTCAAAAAAAAGGACAGAATAATGTTTGGAAGGATGAAATAGAGGCAGGATACAAGAGTAAAAACCAGTTGCTATGACTAACATCACTGTGCTAGTAAAAAAATTCCAGATGTGACAGGGTAAAAAAGGTTTCTTGTTTCAATCCTTTCAGTTTCAATATTTAAGCAGTTATTTTTAAATCTGGAATTACTAATGGTAGTAATGGAATCCTATCCTGATGTCTGCTTTGGCTTTTCTTTTTGCTCAAAGTTCCTTACATCAGGAGCCCTTTCTCACTTAGTTTGCTTGCAGAGCAAAAGCAGTGGTGGCAGAAGCAGCAGGTACCAGTGCTGTTCTGCACATACCAGTCGTGATGTGTGCACCACAATTTGGGAACCCATGTTTTAAATCCAAATTACTTGTCTGTAATGTGAGTGTTTCAGTCAATTCAATTTATCAAAGTCTGTCTTGCTGCCTCAGATATGGTGGTTTGGGGCTGTTAAATACATGTTTCAGTCAACTATCACAGCAGGATGTTGTTATTTATTAAGCTATATTACAATGAGTGCATGAAGCAAACCAAGTGTGAATTGCTGTCTTCACTGCTTAAGCAAGCGTACCCCTAAAGAGAAAGGAAGGCAGGAGAAATGGCAGTCACAGTCCTGACCCTTCAGTGCAAGCCAGCAGGACACAGGGAACAACTCAAGCAGGGCTCTTCAAAGGGAGGCTGTTGATGCAGCCACAGCATGGGGGTGAGTGCATGGTGGGAGGAATTCTGGCCAAGGCGGACAAAGTCCCGCCGGGGACTGGTGTTCCAGCCCAGCTCCTCTACACGTTCAAATATCTCCTGCACAATAGTACCCTCTGTGGCTCAGCCAAAACCACACAGCAGCTCTGCAGCAGAGATAAGAATATAATCCAAGTTTGCAAGCTGAGGTCAGGGAGAGATTTTCATTTAATGTATATCAGACCTGTGCTTGGGCATGTGTGCTAGTGGAAAGATCATGGACAGATTTACTCATATAAAAGCCAGCCCCTCCTTAATGGTTTGAAATGCTAACATGACTTGGCTTGCACATGAGTAGGTAGAGGAATGATTTCACAGGAAGACAATCCTTCTACAAATGTGCTTCTAATTCTGTGTTTCTATTGCTTCTCGTCTATGTGTCAGCTGCGTTTTAGGAGACCCACTGGAAAAGCAGTCACACTGAAACCAGTGGGAGGACTTGCAGGGAAAAGGGGTGCTCCCATGAATAGAGATGGCAGCTCTGGGTCATTAACAGTTACAGGTGGGAGAACTGCTTGCAATTTTCTCTCTTCAGGCTAAGCATGCCTGATGTGTCTAAGTATGTCACCAGCAGCAACGTGCACACGCGTAGGGGTGATCAGTGAAATTTTAGCTGCAGAATATGAAAGGCAGATGTGTATTGCAGTTCCTTTCTCTAACACAGAACTGTGGCTGTTTGATGAGTGATCATTTGATGCTGTGGTTCCTAAAGCTGCTACTGTCCTGTCTGCAGGTGAAGAGGAGGAGGATGGAATAGAAAGGACCTGTGACACCCTGCTCATGTGCATTGTGACCGTATTAAACCAAGGCCTGAGAAATGGTGGTGGTGTGGGAGACGTGCTCAGAAAGCCTTCCAAAGATGTAAGTGTCTTGGCTGAGGAAATGCATTACTCCCTGTGCATCTCATGAATGCCAAAGTCAATTTTTGGAAGTTATAGGCAGCATTTGTATCTAGTCTGCTCTAATGTCACACAGTTGCTTCATCCATGTAATTTTTACATCCCAGATGGAATATTTAATGGAAAGAGCTAAGCTTGGTGTGATGATGATACTTGAAGATAGGAACTTTAGTTAGTTGTTTACTCCTTCTGGAAAACTGGAGCCTGTCATAACCTTCCAAGCACTGCTAAGAAGTCAGCCCTAGTGAGGCTGCCTCTGTAGTACTGTGTCGAGTTCTGGGCTCCTCAGTACAAGAGAGAAATGCTGTTCCTGAAGCAGGTCTAGCAGAGGGCTATGGAGATAATTAAGGGAGTGGAGCATCTCTCATATGGGGAAAGGCTGAGGGAGCTGGGCCTATTCAGCCTCGAGAAGAGACAACTGAGAGGGACCTCATCAATGTCTATCAATATCTGAAGGGAGGTGTCAGAGCATGAATCAGGCTCTGCTCTGTGGTGCCAAGCAATAGGACAAGAGGCAATGGGCAGAAACTGATGCACAGGAAGTTCCACCTGAACAGGAGGTAGAACTTCTTTACTGTGCAAATGATCAAGCACTGAAACAGATTGGACAGAGAGGGTGTAGAGTCTCACTGGAGATACTCCAGAATGGTCTGGACACAATCCTGTGCTCTAGGATGACCCTGTTTGAGCAGGTTGGATCAGATGGCTCACTGTGGTCCATTCCAGCCTTACCCATTCTGTGAAGTGCTGCTGGATTTGATCACTCTTCTATTACACTAAGAATTACAAATGCAAACTTTTGAAATGGATTGGTTGATAGGTATGTGTCAAAACTCTCCACTGAGCTATGTAATGTGTATCTTTAGCTTATATTCAGCATATCATCTGCCCTGAAATAGTTCCTGTTGTTTACTTGTACTCAACTAGCATCAAAGCCAAACCAGGATTTCATATGTAGTGGTATATGTCCTCTTCCAGAAGTTTCCTCAAAAATTCGATTCATTTAAGGATTACCCTTAATATTTGGGTGGGTTTATGCATTTTTATTTAAGCTCAAAAAGAACATCACAAATAAAGGCAATCTAGCAGCACTTTGCTTGGTAAGCCACACCGTAACACAAGGATGTGTTATAAAATCAGAAGTAGGATCTCAGCAGGGCTTGCAAGAGTCCAGAGACAAATAATTCAGATCTGATGGAAAAGCTCTCTGTGCTGGTAGTAGGAGTCTAGGTCCTATCTCATATACTGGAAGGTGCTACAGTAGCCAAAGTTTATCTCCATTAAATCTATGAACACTTACAGACTTCGAAAATGACCTTTGCCACTTAGTAACTATTTAATGCTAATTACATTAAAGCAATTCACTGAAGGGTAATACTATTATCCCAATGAATGTGTGGGAAACTCAGAAATTTGGTGACTTCCAAGTCAGTATCATGACAAAGGAAAGGACTTGGGGTTTATGCCTCCATACACATATGTAGTCCCTCTCTGTTTCTGTGAGCAAGGTTAGCAGAGTTTGGCATGTGAAAGGTAAGATGTGTAGCTTTGCTTGAGCTAATGTGAAAATGTTGTTTAATATTTTAGAGGTGTGCTATTTTTATATCTTATTGCAACCTTATTATTGCAGGAGCCCTTGTTTGCTGCACGAGTTGTTTATGATCTTCTGTTTTACTTCATTGTCATAATTATCGTTCTAAACCTGATCTTTGGAGTCATCATTGATACATTTGCTGATCTCAGGAGTGAAAAGCAGAAAAAGGAGGAAATACTAAAGACAACCTGTTTCATCTGTGGTAGGTCTTACTGATCTGTTTGATGGGGAAAGAAGTAAAAATGGGCTATTCCTCAATAAATTAGGGATGGCCCTGAGGGGTGGTTGTCTTCTACAAGGAAAATCTGTAAAAATGCCAGTTTGATTCCAAATTTATTCCCTCTCAGTAGGAAAAAGATTGGTTTATGAATCAAAAGCTAGCTTTTCTAAGAGGTAGCTTCACAGTCTCCACCCAGAGTCTGAGTGAGAAGAGCTGTGTCTCACACTTGTATCATCACCACTAATGGAGATGGTGCAGCTGCTGACTTTATTTCACAGAGCGTGATGCAGATGAAAGTACAGCTTGCTATTTCACAGCACAGTGCATTCCAGAAGGGTAACAACAGCAAAATCTGCCTGTTTCAGAAGGTGGTATGAAACAGGGAACAAAGGAATTCAATGAAAATCATCCCCACAAAACCCATGGATAAATCACACTTATTTTGAGGTGCACTCACAAAGAGGGACAGACCTTCACTCCCCTGGGGGACTCCAGAAATACCCACTTTTTTATAGGCTGGGTGCTGTTTCCGTGGGTGTACTGACAGGAGTGAGTGTTGTGCAGAGCACAACAGTTTTAGTGTCTGTGGAAGCCTCCACAAGAGATCCAAGGAGGAAAGTGGTAACATGGAAGCAAACATTGGTGAATCCTGTCCTTCCTCACTATAGTATTCTTCAGAGATTTTACCTGTGACAGAGAAAAACCCAAAAGAATTCTTACACCTGCAGCTCTGTAAAGACTGTGTGACTGCAAAGCTGCAAAGACTCCCCCTCTCTGCCAGGTTTAAGTACACAAACAGTCCCACCACAGCTGAAGTGAGACGGTTCATATGCTTGGTGCTAAACACGTGCATAAATCTTTGGAAGATCAGGACCTGGATTGCATGCTCCATGCTTACCAGTGTACATCTAGAAAGGGTCAGAGCCAACACTTGTAAAGCACTTTATAGCCTTCAGCATGGTAGGCACTGTAAAACTGTAACATATTTATTATATTGTTATTGTTATTAAGAGGAAATATCCCAAAAGAGAAT
>NW_008667480.1:89312-102147 GCF_000695815.1 Acanthisitta chloris | reverse complement strand
GCCTGCTATTTCTTGCCTGGCAGTCGCTGTATACAGTTGTAGCTTTTAAATTAAGATCCTTCCAATTTATGATCCTTTAAATTAAGTTAGGTTCCTTTCTCTAAGATATTTAACTGTTTTGGGTATTTTTATGCTGAAGTTTATTTTTTGGCTGTATGTCCATGTCTTTTTGCAGGACTGGAGAGAGATAAATTTGATAATAAGACAGTGTCGTTTGAAGAGCATATAAAGTCAGAACACAACATGTGGCATTATTTGTACTTTATAGTTCTTGTCAAAGTTAAAGATCCAACTGAATACACTGGCCCGGAGAGCTACGTGGCACAGATGATTGTGGTAAGTCAATTTGGGCATGTGTTTTATGCAACTGAGAGATGTTCCTTGCAGCTAGAGCGGATAATATCTTTCTTTTTCCCTCTCTCTGAACAATAGGAGGCATCGATCTGTATTTTTAAAGATCTTTTCACATCTTTTAGTCTGCAACAAAGCTCAGTCTTAAACATAATGAACAAGATGAAGGCACAGGCCACAGTCCCCAGTTTGGCGTCCGTGCTCTCATGCTCTGTGGGTTCTGCTGCCTCATTAGCCAGACCCGGGGCAGGAGAGCATGCATCATAACATCTGCTGCTGCTCTGGCTTTGTCCAGCATCTCTGGGCTGCTGTCCAGAAAAATAACATCTACTGCTGCTGAACAGTGAAACGCAGGGTCAGTGTTGAGGGCTAGTGCTTTTCTCCTATGACTGCTCTGAACAAGCTATTGAAAAGCCGAAGCAGAGCAGCCGCAGGGATTTGAAGAGCTACAGAAACTGCCTTGTGAAGCAGTGAGAGTATGACTTGGATTCAGGGAGAGAAATGTGATGACACTGGGGCAGAGAGATGTTCGATTACATTTCATTTCCAGCCTGCTACCAAAGAGTGTTTGTTCTGGTGAGTGAGAGGGATGGATTATCAAGGCTGCCTGGCTTGGGGCTTCATTTTTGAGGAATTCTTCCTGCCCGCTGGGATATTCTGGTGCAGCATTTTCTTCCCATGGACTTCCTGGCAGGTATTGCACTGCTCAAGGCCTGTGCCAGGGTCTGTGGTTGCAGAGCTGGCATATGTGTGAATCCCAGAGGAGGGTGTAACCAAATGCATGTCAGGCTTTGCTGTTTATGCATTTCTGGAGCCATATTTCTTATCAAGAGTATCTGCTCCGTTATCCTTCATCAGGCCTTTGATTGGACATACTACCCAGCCTCATTATTGAGATGCTGTGTGCCCTTTTAGTCCTCAGTTTAGCCAAGAGGAAGATTCCTCTAACTTCAGCTGTCTTCAAGTCAGGCGCCTGGTTTCAATCGATCCCAGCTCCCTGCCCTGTCAGTGCAGAAAGCTGTGTTATTTATCCTGCCTTCAGACTGGTGTCTGAGAGAGCTGGGGTGACTCACCTTTCTCACTCCATTGGGAGCCCAAATGGTTAGTTTAGATGCCTAATAGGGAGCTGGCTAAAATTAGAGGAGATGACTCGCGACGACTGTGCAGGCTTAGTCAGAGCTTCCCTGGAAGAACTCACGTTAGTGGAACGGCTCCCGTTTAGACAGGAGTGCATGCTTGATTGCTGCAATGAAATGGAGCTTTTGTAAGTGCTATTACCACTAAAAGGGAAGATGGTGTGGCAGGTGATGGGAATTCAGTGCTCAGGTACAGGGGAACAGCCTATGTCTGTCAATTTTGAACCACCAACCTCATTGCCCAGCTCAGGGCATTTGTACTGTAGGCAGTAATGGATCTACACTTCTGCAGTGTGATGGGTGAGATAGAAAACCTAAAACAAATACTCGTAGCCTATGTTGCATTACAAGAAATTATTCATAGTGGCAAGTTGTCCTGTTACACATGAAAATATTTCAGCTTATCTCAGAAATGCACTTTAATTTGTGGAATCAATACCATCTCCAGACTCTGGGGCTTGTCTCATTTGTTTAGTCCTTCTCCACTCCTCTTCCTGTCCCTGCAATATTTGTATGATTTTAAACTTTGTGGTATGTACGTTAACTATTAATATTTAATTCCAAGAGATGCATTAATATTCATAGTAAGTGTATTCGTCTTGTGGCAGCAGTGGCTTGACTTTTCTGATGTAATTCACTAATGTCTTTTACGTTTGCATTAATGGTGGGAACTCTTGTTGGAATATCTAAAATATTAACAGAAAAGCACCAAAACCTCATGTGACCTCAAGCATTGAACTGGTTTCTCAAAGCCCCTGCCCCTCTGTGGCAGAATGCTGGTGGTTTAAGTGGTTAAGTAATCCAAATTTTGGGATTTTTTAAACACTCTGAAGGAAGACTTGGTTTTTTCCATATTCAACTGGAAGAGGAAATTTAGAGATTGCTTAGGACCAAAAGAAGAGTCTAAAGAAGAACTCTCAGAGGTAGTTTTGCAGCTGTCAGACATATGAGTTGATGCAGTGTATGTGTTTGGTGTGTTTCAGAGAGGTAGTTTTGCAGCTGTCAGACATATGAGTTGATGCAGTGTATGTTTGGTGTGTTTCAAACGTAATAAAATTACATGACAGGCATGTGAGATGTACTACATTCCATGCAGAAATTAAGCCTAAGTATGGATCTTGTCCCGAAGACAGAGAGAGAAGCTGATTCAGACTCTGTGATAGTCTGAAAGCTGAGCAACCATTCTTGTAAGGCTGGGAGAGGTTACCAAGTCCCTGCTGGGAGACCAAGTTCTGGTTAGGATCTGGCACTAGAGAGGCAGATTTCAAATTCACCTTTCACAAGAGGCTTGCCAGTGGAACTGACTCATTGCTGAATAAGGCTCATTGGGGTGTAGGGGAGTGCAAGAAATACGTATAAATGTAGGGTGGCTGGAAGAATAGGGCAATGTCAGGGCCTCTTTGAAGGAATGAGATTTCATACTTCATGTTATACAGAATATGACTGAAAAAAACTCTGTGAATGACACCTCTGGAAACGCTCTCTTAACTCTACTAGTTTTTATTATGGCTGGGAATGCTTTCTATGGCTGCTTCTGATTGTTTAAAGTGAATTTGTATCCAAATCCAATATTCAGGGCTCAGATCTGTTCCTCAATATATGTAGGTCAAAATTTTGGAGTGTGTAGCTCCAAGTAGCATTGTCATCACCCCTACAACTGTAGTTAGGAACCAATTATTTGTACTTGTCTTGCAAAGTATTGCAAAAATATGCTGGTTTGAGCTGAAGTAGAGCTAAGTTTCTTCACATTTGCTAGTATGGGGTGTGTTTGGGTTTTGTGCAGAACACAGAGTTGATGATGTGGACATGTTTTTGTTATTGCTGAGCAGAGCTTACACAGAGTCAAGGCCTTTACTGCGTTCCATACTGCCACACTGGCAAGGATGTTGGGGGTGCATGGGAGACTGGGAGGAGACACAGCTGGGACAGGTGACCCAAACTGACCAAAGGGATATTCCATACCATATGACATCATGCTCAGTATATAAGGTGGGAGGAAGAAGGAGGAAGGAAGGGACATTTGGAGTGATGGTGTTTGTATTCCCAAGGAACCGTTAGGTGTGATGGGGCCCTGCTCTCCTGGAGATGGCTAAACACCTCCTGTCTGTGGGAAGCAGTGAATTAATTCCTTGTTTTGCTTTGCTTGTGTGTGCAGCTTTTGCTTTCTCTATTAAACTGTCTTTATCTCAACCCATGAGTTTTTGTAGCTTTTACCCTTCTGGATTCTCTCCCCCATCCTGGAGGTTGGAGGAATGTGTGAGTGGCTGCGTGGTTCTTGGCTGCTGGCTGGGGTTAAACCACGACAAAAAAGTAACATAGGAATGATTATCAGTATTAACTAAGCACCAGAAAAGTATCTACAATTTTTAACGGTCTCTTTTCTCCAGTGCCCAGCCTCCTCAGAACCCAAAAATATTGCTGTCTATATTATGACTCTCAATCTTTTCTGTGTGTCGTTTGTCCAGCAAACAGTGCAGTGTCTGCTTTGAAGGCTTGCTGATAGCACAACTGATAAAAACCATGAATACTATGGTTTCCTTGTTTCAGAGTGTTTGGCTGCATGCCAAAGTGGATGGGAATTATTTATGCATCATTGGTCACTTCTCCAGTTTTCCAGTTCAAGAAGGAGAAAGAAACTTGTAGGTGGTGTTGTACACACCCCTCTTTCAAAGGCAATATTTTTGCAAGTTTCCGGTTCACTTGTGTTTCTGTTCCAGGGGTGGCTTGTTTTGAGGCATTCCCATTATCTTGCACATCTCTGGCCTCAAAAGACCTTGGGGCAGAGGACTTCTTTTGCTTTCCTCCTCTGGACTGAGGACATTGTCTGCAGACTCCTGATGTTCCCTGTGATTTTGATTTTCCCAGCAGCTCTGTACTGGCAGTGACAGAAGCAATCAGTAGCTATCCAGCTTTCATTTATTTTTCTTTTTTCTTTTTTTTTTCATTTTAGAAGAAAAGCATCAAGCATAAAATGTATTGTAAAGGAACATGCAGTTTATACACCTCTAGCTTTTCTGTTACTTTATGGAGATGTTGGTGGGAATAAAGCACTTCAGCTCTTACAGCGATGCCCATTCTTCTTGAACACTATCTTATATCGGTTATCAGGTGAAATATTAATGAATATTAAATCAGGGCAGTAGCTTTTATTATTTATTTGTTATCCAGGCCTCTTTTATGAAGTCAGACAAGTATTATACAATATCCAAAAAGACAGAAACTTTGAAAAGCTGGCTACATGCCTTGCACTTGCACTGAGAACCTGCATGTATGGTTCCCCTATTGAATTTTCATTCCTGCAGGAAAAATCCTGCTTGTCTAACCCATTTGACCAGAAACACCATCCCTAGCAAACCCAGAGAGATGCACATAACTTGTATTACATTGATACTGCAACCTTTGAATGTTTCTTGTGTCTATTTGTCAGAGGAGACTGTTTATGTGATAACTGGAACAATGAAGGTTAATGTCCAGATTTTTAGACTTCTCTTTTCAGAGGTGCAATTTGCACACACAGATTTCACTTAAGCTTCGGTAGCTGTAAATAGATTAATGGAAGTTAAAAAATGTAGATGGTTAGTTACTGAATTTTTTTGCAGCAAAGCATATATGAATTAGCCTAATATTTTGTGCTTCCATTCATTTGCAAAAATAAAAAGCTATTGGCATAGTAATTAACTTAATTATTTTGCCCACTGGAAGAATGAAAGACTTTATCAAACGAAGCCCTAGAAGTTTTGTTCTCACGTGCTCTGTCCACAGTTCTTAGCAAGTTTCATAATGGCTTTTATCAGCATTAGTGCTACCTGTCATAGCTACATAATTACAGCACCTAATTATATTATTACTTATTTACTCTAATTATGTAATTGGATGTAATTGGTGCAATTATATAACTCCTCAGTCAGCTGAAAACTGCTCTAAAACCAGCCTGTGTTCCTAAGAGTAGAGGATACTGCCATGTGCTAGACCATCTCCCTAAAGCAAGACAATCTCTGGTGGGAAATTAAAGGTTCTGTTCTGCCATTTTCCATTGTGGTCATTGGGACCATGAACCTTTTATTCCCATCAGTGTTACAAGGATGAAGCAGTAGGTTGAGCAACACCAGCCTGAAATTCTGAACAGTTGTCTTCTTACTCAGTTCTTTTAAATCACTTTTGTGGCACAGCAATGACCTGTCATTGGTAATGGGACAAAATATTTTAACGGCTTTATTTTAAGTACTTTGAAGGTGTCATCTTTTTTTCCATTATTTTTTGTTTTCAATTATTAAACAGAAGAAGTATTTAGCAAATATCAGGCCATTTCCATGTCACTAGGAAAAATGCATTTCCCGTTTGAAATATTCCAGTTGTTTTGTTGGTCAAATACTGAAGTTGAAAAATTGAACGGAATTCAGTGCTCCTTTGAGCTGGTGCTGTTGTTTCTGTTCTTCCTACCTCCAGCCTCATGTTTTTGCCTTCTTTTTTCTATTAGATACCCAGAAGTGAGTGTTAAATTCAAAAGCAGCACTGGGAATAGTGCCAAATGAGCCATTGAGAAGCCTCACAATAGTTGTCATTCTGCCCATGCTGTGTGCTGGGCAACACAAGCTCTTTTCTCTCGGCATCCTTCTCTCTCCTGCTCTGCGCTTTGCCATGTTCCCACCTCGGGAGTGGAGGTGTGATGTGAGCCGTGGCAGCACCTAGCTGCTCCCAGGGTTCAGAGCTCAGCAGTGATGCTGTGAGGTCCTGGCCAGAGTCTCTCCATGAGGCTGTGACCCCCCAGTATAGGAGCAGGGAGAGGGGACAAGTTCCCTCCTGGAGCCAGAGTTGCTTGCGTATAGTCCCTGGCACACCTGCGTGTGGCCTGCAAAGGGCTGTTTTTCATTTCGGCCAACCTCAGCAGAAGTAGCTGCCTGTCAAAACAGCCAAAATGTGAGCCAAGCAGCACCCACAGAGCCTGACAGCTGTGGGTCAGGGGGGCAACTGCCTAGCTTTTCACGCCTTGGGGCAGGGAGAGGTTGCCCCAGGGTTAGTCTGTGAATGTAAAGTCATGTTGCTGATGCCAAACCCTGGTGTGCTCCCCTGATGTCTGTCATGCTCAGTGGCCATCCCCAAGCAAACCATGCGGAGGTTCTAGAGGACGCAGGTCCAAAAGAAATTCAGACAGGAGAGGTGAAGGCAGTGAAAAGGTGCTGTACAGAAAGGGAAGAGCATGCTGACAGCAGGCAGGAGGGGAGTAGCAAGGTTTGTGGAACAAGCTGTTCTTTACTGCTGTCGATTTTTGTCAAAGAGTGTAATAAAATAATATGTACTAAGAGGGCTGTTGACCTCTGCTCTTAAAGTACAGCTTCTTTGGAGAAGAGAAAAAAAAAGTTCTGACAACCAGGATTTTTCTATTCTGTCTTTTTGAATTTTGGAGGTAAAACTTTTCCCTGCTAGTTTTTATCTCTAGTCTATAGATATTCTTATTACATCCGAGGATCACTGAACACTGTATGGGTAGAGAGAATGACCTAAACCAGAGAAATGTCAGTCCAAGGTAACATGAATGCTGCAGAAGGGACACTTGGGATGTCATGAAGACACTCTGGGTGTTTTTCACATGCGCTATGGTGATTCATCCTAGGCAATTAAAGAATTTTCCTCCCCCAGATGTCCACCATGCTCTTCTGTCGCAATTAACCACAACAATAGCAGAGGGGGGAGGACAAGCGACGTGTTTGTTCACTCCTGAGCTGCTGCAGTTCACAGCCCAGAGTACTAATGTGAAAATTGATGGCCATTGAAGTCACGCCAGTCTGAACTGCACTGGTTGAGGAGAGGACACAGCACTGATTCTGCTGCCTCTTTACAGGTAGGATAATATCAGCAGGGAGAAAGGGCATGCTCAGGGTGACCCCTTCAGCTGCTGCAGCTAAATCTGCCAGGGACAGTGAGCTGTGGTTTTTCAACTAGCCCACTATAAATAAACTGTATTTTTAAGGCTTCTTCATTATCATAAATTCTAGTTCAACATGAATTTCCTGATCTCACGACTCACAGACTTAGAAATCCTTACCAGGCTTGTGCACGCAGATGCTGTGCTGGAGTGGGGCATGGAGTTTCTAACTTTTGGGAAGCTAATAATGCTCCCATTGTTAGAGCTGAGTTATTTTATTTTTTAAGACTGGCTTTCCTCCAAAAACTAGCAGATGTTATCAAAGTAAAACTTGCAAGAATGAGATGTATGTACATATCATTAAACAGTGCAACTTTTTCTTAATTACTTTTAAAAGGCTGATATGATGCATGTCACATTATGACTAATTACTTACCATGGCAGTAATACCAAGAGCACAAAAGCCAGCTGCTAAATAAGATCTGAGGTCTTGTAGACAGGCTAATTTCCTAGGGAAGACAACGTTGGTTTTGTCTGCAGTTGGATTTTCATAAAATAAGCAATTAAAGAAATATGCCTAAATAGATGTCTTACTGCTCCCAGTTTTCCTTGTTGTGCTCCAAACAGAAGAGCAAGTGAGAATGCAGCTCTCTGCATCCTTCCACATGGACACATCTCTTGTGGGGAGATCAGGGCTTTGGTTTATGTGCACCAGGTGCCAGGAAAAGTCCTTTTTCTGCATCAAGGCCTGCCTCAAATTCACAGAGATCTCAGAGCTATCTAGTGTTGATACAGTCCCTAAAATAGAGCTGGAATTGTGCTTTGCACAGGTCCTACCACTGCTTGGGTATATGAGGGGAGATCCCTCTACTCTCATATATCCAAGTGTTATCCAGTTTTGTATGTACAGAATATCTTGAGGCACTGTTGTCCTTTCTGCTGCTAAGTATTGAGTTATTTTTCTGTTGCTTTTCCTGTTGTTCAAAACCAATATTTCTATAGGCAGTCCACTGCTGTTTTTGCTTCTCTGTACAATTTTGCCTCTACACTCTTACCTCATGAAAGTGCTGAACACCTCCCTCTCCACTTCATAAAAGAAGCAATCACAGTAACGTGCCTAATTAGCTGATTCCCTGCTCATTTGTGAGTTTCTCAAAGCATGAAAAGTTAGCATCATATTAGGACTGAGCATTTTTGCACAAAGCTCCTATTCTACAAAAGAGCTGAGCATCTTCTTTTCTACTTGAAGGGCTCTGCATCTCCCAGAGATGGGCTCTTTGGTCTGCCATAAATAATTTAGTTGACTTGCCTGGCCAGGTGATGTGTGAGGTATGGGTAAATAAAGGGAAAGGTGGGCTTCATTTGGTACCTCCTTCTAAAAGCTTGAGGTTTTTAGAGGCTGTAAGTTTATATACAGGCAAAATTAATTATCGTGTTGCTACTTGAACAGGAAACCATGGATCTGATCTTGCCTCCCTAGAAATTATGCCATTAGCTGGAGCAGGAGAAAGATTGATATCAAGGGCAGGTGCTGCAGCACAGGCAGGTTTGCTGTGTACAGTGAGGGTATGGTGATAACCTTCATCTCCCAGCTGACTCTGTGAGGGAATGGCCATGCCACTTCACAGTACCCTTGTCTCTCCTCAGCCCCTCACATTCTTGTTAACTCCTAAAGGGACAGGTCCCAGCATCAACACAACCCTGTCTTTTTCCCTCTTTCCTTTGAAAGAACTTCCAAATATAACACTGTAATGTAATTACAAGTTACAGAGTGGAGTCTAAAACTACCCAAAAGTATATTCATTGAGATTTGGGGTTTTTTCCTCCCAGGGTCCCAAATCAGCAGTAGTCTTGGCCCCTGTGGTATTGTGGCTCAGTTGTAAGCTTAGCTTGATTTCCTCTGTTTGAAAGACTTGGCCACCTGTCTGTTGACCAGTATTTAGGCTTCAAAGACTCATTTTGCTATGAAAATGGGTTCTGCCTTGATAACACAGTGTAGTCACAGTCTCCTTGTCCTCCTTCCAACTTCAACTCATTCAATGTGCAAATTAAAATAAATGAGCTGAGTTGGGTTCCTGTTTGTTTGTTTGCTGCTGGCCTTAAAAACTTGAGGAGGGGTCGGGACACGAGGCTGTGTTCCTTGAAACTTGCACATCCCCATGAAGACAGAGTGGAGGTGTTCCAGCTGGAGCACCCTGGAGCTGAGCAGTGCTGCTGGCAGGACGCAGGCTGCGGTTCCCTGCTGGAATCCACTCTCGCCTTGACCTGCCAGAGACTAGAGCTGTTAACCTTCCAGGCAGCCTGCAAAAGCCATCTTTTATCCCTTTGTTAAAGAGGTATGTGGCTGGAGATGGATCTGTGTGTGGGCAGTCTGTGATTTCAGATGATGGAAAGGCTCTCCAAGGCACCTACTGTTGCTCTTAAAGTCCTGGCAGTAACAGAGCACTAATTCTCCTGGGACTGACTGTGTAGGGCTTTGCCTAATGAAAATTGAACCTTAACTGGGATCACAGTGATAAGAAGTTGAAGCCCAGAGGAACAATGTGATGAGCAGATCCCAAAACGTGTCAACTGAATTCATTTGATTTTACTCTGTGGGAGAAGCAACAGACAAAAAGCACTCCAGTGCTGTTTGAGAATATTATTGCAACATTTGAAAACAATTATTGTTCTTTGTATTACAGTGGGACTAAGCTTCTGGCTGCTTGAATGGGAGAGGCTGAAAAATTATCCACAGCCAAGGCAGATAACTGGAGATGCTGAGGAAGGGAAAAGAAGGGTTTCCCCAAAGACATGAGGATAATCAGTAAAAGAACTGGGAGATGAGTTTGAGGTTGTTGCCTTACCAAGAACACCATTTTAAAATAAATAGGCATAACTTTGGTTGGACTCAAAGCATAGCAGGGAGATTCTGCAAGATGTAAAACAGGGAAAATGCTACAAAAAAATGCAGTTCTGCTTCTGAGTTCTCACAGTGCAGAAACAGCAAGATTTGGAGCAATTGAGTGCATGAACTTGATTTACAAGGTGCTACAGATATGATGAAGTTACTTGTTTTCTGTATCTGTCACAGGAAGAAAAATCCACCAGCTCATGTTACTCTGCATGGATAAGTTTTTGAATTTGTGTAACTTTGGTCTCATTGTGCCATTTATCTTTTGGGATCAGCTTTATGAGATTTTTCTATTCACTTGCAAGGCTAGTTCACAGAATCTTCTCTCTTTTTAGCGTGGTGTATGTGTGTATGATAAAAAGCTAAGATTGCATCATCTTTAATAAAAGAGAAGATATATAGCCTAAAGAAATCAGATTAGTTGTAGAGAAAGAAATCAATCAGGTTGGCAAATTGTATCTGTGGGACAAAGTGCAAACTGTTTGTTTCATACAGTATTTATTGAACAAATTTGTTGTGAAGATAGTTAAAAATGCTCTACAGGAAAAAGAACCAGGAACCATTTTGTTCAATTTAAATGACATTGATGTATTTTTTACATCATGAAATCTTGCAATATTACCAACAACAATCCCTGATAAAGTACTTTACACAATTGCCTCACAGGGCATTTTGAGATAAAAGTATATATTGGAGATTGTAAATTGGCTGCATCCAATTTATATATAATGGAACCCACTGCAGCCATCCTCCAAAATTCAATAGATTGGGAATCACATTACACTTCTGTCAGTTTGGGGTAGTAGGAGCTTTAAAGAGTCTCCAAAACAGACAACTTTACATCACATTTAATGAACCCTGTGTATTTTATACATATGTGATTAAAATGTTTTGCTTTTGTTTTTCATTTTGCTGGGTGCTGCTGAAGGAAAACCTTAACTCTGAGTTTGTGAAACTGATCATCTGCTTGTTCTCAAGAGAAAATGCAGTTTAATTGAACAGAGCAAACCGTATTTAAATGCTGGGCTGAAAAAGAAAAAGCAGATCTGTACAGAGGATCCATTTTAATATTTTCCTGGCAATCCAAGCAAGAACACTAAATGAAAATGTAGTATAGGCAGATAAATGGTCACAAAGTACCATGGTGGTTTTTTCTTTCATTGATCCATGCCTGCAGCCTCTGAAAACAGCACACAGTAGACACAAACCTGAACTAGTAGACGTTTCACCTTGAGGGCCTAGTTTTGCTGGTTTCCACCAATTTCCCAAAGGGAGTAAAAGTGCTTTGTGCTTCCTTCCCAGTGGGAAGTGGCATCTTGTGGGATCTGCTGCTCACCATGCCACAGCCAGACCTGCCACAGGACCTCTCCTTGGCCATGGGCAAGGAGCTGTGCTCACTGTGTGGAGGAATGTAGGAAACCCATGGGCAAGCATTTGACCAGAACAAGAGATTAGAGAGCAGGTTGATAGTGTTCAGGCCCATAAGGCTGAAAGGTGGACATTGCTTGGTGTTGTTTTGTCAAGAGACGCTTCTCAGAGAAATATAGATGTTTTTCCTCTCCTCTGAGTGATACTTGAGTATGTGTATTTATGATCTTACAAGTCTTTTGCAACCTTAACGATTCTATGATTCTGTGCACACGTAAGGTATATGCATGACTGCATCACTGCTTAAAAAACAGTTCTGTGTGGTGATAGGTGATAATTCTTACTAATTTTAAAAGAAAGTGTTGTTCTTTCAATTGTCCTTTCATACCACCCCATGTGCAAAATACATCAGAGTGAAAATGGGCCTAGAGCAGGAACATTCAGATCAGGATTCAAAATGCCTGGGCTCTGGCAGTATCCTAAACCAGAACAATTGTGCTGCAATCAGCGAAGCTCTGCCTGTGTAAAGCTGAGAACAAGGTCAAGTCTTGAGCTTCTGAAAAATGAGTCTCCAGCTGAGTCTTTGTATTTCCCACGGATTCTGTTACACCAAATTGAAGCTAAAGCTAGGAAATGGACAGTACTTGCAAAATACAAGGTGACAGGACCAGAGAATTAAAGCTAAATGTGAAAAAACCCCACATAAATTTCAACCAGTATGCGCCTGATAGGAAGTAGAGGTCATGGTTTGGAGTTTAACCATGCTGTTAGACCCTGATCCATTGGATCAAACCAGCAGGCACATTGACAAATACAAGTCAAAATGTGTGGTGTCCTCCCCAGTTGAACGGTATGTATGTCTGTAAGGAGCAGACATCATCTCTGTCTCCAGCCTGGTACTGCAGGGTATGTTTACATTGCAGTGGGATTCGTGCTGTTGGCTTTTGTCTGGTGTTCAGTGTCTGGAGTGTGCTTGCTAGCATGTTTTGTGAAGGAAAATCAATATTAAAAGAAGAATGGGAGAAGGAGGGGCTCCAGCATGCTAGTGCAAGCAGTGTGGGGGTAAGAATGGCAACGGGCTGGAGAGGCATTGGAATTCTGGTCACTTTAAACACAGTCAACGGGAAACAGAAACACCATTGCTGTTCAGCTTGGTGTGACTCTGTCTGGCAAACCAACGGTGAATTCACTGAAATGATGTCCAGAGCAGCAGGGCAATGTGAG
>NW_008667480.1:60693-89274 GCF_000695815.1 Acanthisitta chloris | reverse complement strand
CCTGTGTGAGCAGCTCGGCCCCTCTCCTGTGACAGGGCTGCCCAGCACAGAGCAGCACTCGGAGGGGCTGCTCCCAGCACAGGGGGAGCTGAGCCTGCAGGGTTCAATGGCAGGACCTGCATGAGCTGTGAGGGAAGGGACAGAGACCTGCCAGGCTCCTCTGCACACAGACTGCCATTGCATTGCGTTGTACTTCCCCCTCCGAGACAGCTGGAACCAAACCAGAGCCTCCCATGCTGCCATGAGGAGGTTCTTGTTTTAAGGACATGTGCATTTAATGTCAGAATATTGAAACCATACCCACGTGAATAAAGTTAGTAAGCCAGTGATTCATTGCTGTTTCAAACCTCTATCTAGCCACAGTAAATTTCTGCTCAGTAGTGACAGTCTGTGTCCACATGCAGGCTATGATTTACAGTTCTGTGTTTTGTATCAACAACATCTGTTTAACAAAAGAGGAAAAAAAAGGCCAGGAACATTTATTTTCTAATCTCTGTACCAGATGTTTCATTATGCACAAGATCCAGGGATTATATCAGAAATAATTTAATTATTTTAAATGAATAATCTGAAATGTTTTTCCTAAAGTCTGTCTTGTAACCACTAACAACATGAAAACATAGGAATGTGGAGAAATAAACTCATGTTTTACACAAATCTATAATTATATCGATTTTAAGGGCACAAATATTAAGGACCAAATCCTAGCTTTAGATGGTAGTGTTGGGATTCTTGAAGATTTGCTGAGGAGAATATCAATTCTCAGGGTTAAGGTAGAGATAAGGTGGCGGAGAGCAATTGTAACAGCAGAAGAAAGCAAGAGCTGAGAAATGAACATGTGCTGTGGGAAAAGCAAGACATGGGAAACAAATGTGGCTTCAAGGAGAGCAGGACTGGGGTGGGATACAAGCTTAGCCTCTCCAAACACGTGGAAGTTGTGCCATGCATCTCCCATGAGTTCCCACCTGTCTGCACACCTGCAGATCCCCAAGGTGGGGAGGGTAGCTGGAAGGTGCTGTCTCAGAGACAAAGCTGCTTAGTTTGGTTTCTACTTTCCACCTTCCAAGGCCGAGTTGCAGGGCTGAAGCAGAATCTCTTCCCTCGACATGCTGGATGCACTCTGGCTACTGCAGCCTGGCCTGGGTTGGTCTTTCTTGCTCTAAGGGTGCACTGCTGACTCATGTACTTACCATGTGTGTGTGGCTTGCCCACAACAGTGGTGTGAGAGCACATTCAAACTTGTGGCCTTGACTGGAAAAAATTACTTTCATGATCATTTCCATCTTTTAGAGGTACATGCAAGTCCTTTAGGTGTGTTTGATAAGCAGAAATTTTGGGATGCTTATCCTTTACAGAATTTCAAGCTGAGTATCAAAACTGCGCCATACAGCATCAGTGAAAAATCTTGGCAATTTGAGGCTTATTGTCATTCTTTGCCATGATTTTCGTGGGGATATCACAAGCAGAAATGCTGATACAGAAACACTGAGACATTTATAACTGACTGGCCTGGATATCAGTCTTGAAGAACTCACAATTACTCAGAATTACAGTGATAGATTCTGTTGCAGCCCTCAAAAACATTCAGCCAATTTAAAATGAAAGTAAATGCATCAATGACACTGCTAAAGCAGACGGTGGGTTTGTGTTAGGGCTTCAACCTTCTTTCAGGGGGAAACAGGTTTCTCTATTTTTCCATGAGCTGTGGAAGCTGTAGCATGTATCAGCCCAGCATAGACCTAGACAGACCTATTGGTCTTCTTGTTGCATAAAGATTTATCTGTAATTGCCAAGGTTTATTTTTATTTTATTTGAATTACTGTTGTGGATGCATATAGATGCATAACAATTCCTAATTTCCCTCCTTATATTCTTGTACAGCACAGATTGCTTATCAAATACAGTCTTAACATTAAAGTGTCAAACAGGATTTGCAGGAAGCTATTTGGGTTGGTAGTTTAGGATGAACGTTTATCAAACTGTGGATTAGCTGAATCATGCACTGAACCAAATTATTATTGTCTGTGATTAAATCACAAAGTGGTTATTGCCCTGTGCCATCTAAAGCACACGATAGTGTAAATCTTTAAAATCCTTTTTTAAGGTGGCTATAGGAGCTACATAACTCCAGACTTTTAGGAACAGTGTCTGTCCCTAGGCAGAAAAATAATAGCTTTCAAAAGGTTGTTTGCACTGACCCCTCTCTGCTTATATCGCAGCAGATCTGGGAGGGGAATGGATGGACTTATTTACATTTCAGACATACAGAATAATTCTCAATAAATAGCTCTCTTTGTACCCAGTGCTAAAGTATTTATCCAAGGTGCTGGCTCAGGAAAGGGGAGTGAAGGGCCTGTTCCTTCTCGTGCCTGAAGGGACACAAGCTGCCTGTAGCAGCAGCGATGCTGATGGTTTGTTTGCTTTCGTGCTGGGGGCACAGCAGAGTGGCAGAGGTGAAGCTGTGCTCTGCTTCCTGGCAGTGCTGCTCCTCAGCCGCAGGGTGACCGGGGGTGGCTCTCTTCAGTGCCAGTGCACTGGTTTTACCACCTCCGTGGGCACCTAAGGGGCTACATTCTGCGTAAAGCTATGGGAACCTTTTTTTGGGCTGCTACAGTGGTTGCTGTTCATTGCATGCCCAGGAACATGTGTTGCAGGGTGGGACACCATGAACAGCCCCATGTGGCACACTGAGGCACCGGTGGCAAACCTTTATGGTGATTGATATCCATGTCCTCTTCTGCACCTTCTGTGATCATCTAGTTGGGGAGCAAAGAGGGCTTTGAGCATACTCATTTTCTCTGCCTCACCATTAGGTAATAACCCTCCTGATGACTGTCTCACTTGCCTCACTGAGTCACCAAAGAGTGAAAGATCCATGTGAGACAGGGGAATGGTGGGCTGGAGGATGCAGAGGCCAGTCTCCTGTCCTGATGCATGCAGCTGGGGAGGTCAGAACCCAGGAGGAGTCATGAGCAGTCATCGCCGCTTTTCTTTGTGGATAGGTGGGAGGGAAGTCCTGAAACAGCTTGTTTTCATGTTGCAACAAAGGGTCATGGGGTGGAAAGGGCTGAGAGTCACTGCATTAGAGTCTGCTGGAGCCATAAAAGTCTGGCGCAGCTGATGGTGGGGTGACACTCGGAGCCCGTGGCAGAGGCACCAGCTGAAAGCATGCATTAGGTTTCCTTTGTTCCTCCACTTCATCCCCCTTGTCCTACTCTTTGACCTATTTTCTCTCACTGTTATCTAGTAATCTATTTTTTAAAGGCTCAGCCCAGTCTTTCCTGCTGGTTGCAGCTGATCCATCTCACTGCTAGCCTGCGAAACCAGCACCTCCTAAAGAAACATCCCTCTGCCAATTACTCTGGAGGCATGGACTCAGCTCAGCGTGAGAGCTCGATTGAAGCCAGTTGGCTGTGCCAACAGGACAGGGATGGCTTGAGAGAGACTGTGTACAAAGTATAGAAACTCTATACGAATTTCTTCAGTGTTTTCTCCGTCCATGCTCAACCAGAGCCAGCAAAGTTAGAAAAATGACAATGTTTTACCGAAGGGAGAACTTAGCCCCCAGCTCTGCCGTCCCCCTGGAAAGCCCAGAGAAAGGAAGGAGAAAGTTGCATAGAAAACTGCAGGAGGCAGGCGCAGACTTTTGCTCTGAGCCTGCCTCTGCAAGAAGAAGGGTTTGAGGTTTCTCAGAAAACACAAGTAGCAAATCCTCTAAGCCCTGTGATTTCTCAGGCATGTGCCCTCGCCGTCGGCACCTCGCGGCTACGTGTACCCAGAGTACCTTGCAGAAGGTGTTCACCCCGGGTGAGCTGTGATTCCCTCTGGAGCCCTGCCAGCCGAGGGGAGGACGGAGGGAGGGAGCATGCTGGATCGTCACACGAAATGTCTGCTCTGCTCGTGTGCAGTCTCCTTGGCCTGCAGCCTTTTGGCTAGCCCCACCTGCCTTTTTTCTTTCTTTTTTTTTTTTCCTTCCCCCAGCTGAACTGGCAGAGAGGAGGCTGCAACTCCTTTCTGTCCCTGCAGCTTTCCTGTCTGGCTGACTCTCTGCCCTGGACACAGATGTATACTTAAATATGGATACTGCAAGGCACACGTTATGCTTGTGGAAAGATTGTGGAGTGGGAAGATGCTGTGATCTGTAGGTGGGCTGCTGCGGTTGGACTGCGAATAGCTGCTGTCATGTGCAAGAATGAAACAGCAGTAACAACTGACAACATACTGTGTTCAACCTTGGTTATTTGGAAAGAAGATTTCAGTACATTTTAACAATTAATTATTTGTCCAGCCAGCGACTTCATTTTAAAGCATCCCATCCACATACCTCACCCTCTGTGAGCTCATTAATGCTCGAGTCGTGTCACCTCACGCTAACCTGGTGGCTGTTGATTGAGTCCCGTGACAGCTGTTAGCAGAGCTTCCTGCTGCCCTGCTTCCTGCTAGCAGCCTGCCTTCCTTGTCCAAATTGCTGCTTGGTTCCAGATGGGGTTCAAAATGTCTGAGTGAATGCTGTCCTGGGCAAAATGGTTGGGTTTCTAAGAGTAATGGCTAAGGCATGACAGATAACATCGTGCAAAATCCCATCCCTGCACTGGCTAAATAAAGCACAGGAGGAGCTGCACCTGCAGCATAGAGGAGGCACATTGCAGCTTTAACATGTTAGTTGGTCAAGGTGAACCCTGGACTGAGCCCATAAACATTTAAGTTCCAGAACAAATGTTTGGGGTTGTACAAACATGTTAACGACCTCTAGTTAATTGGCAAGCAATTACCTTGAAGTAAAAATAGCTTTCCCATTGCTGAGCAGTCACAGAGTGCATGTCCCCCCATGAACGCTCACAGATCACTAAAATTTTCAGCCAAGGAGCCTTATCCAATTTGCCTTCTGGATCCTGGCAGGTTTGTGATCAAAACTTTTTGTCCCTAGCAGCAATTGCTGTTTGTTTGTTGTATAGACTTTGCAAACAGGGCTGTGTGCCAGAGCTAATTTTCATGCAGCTCTTTAATAAAGTTCTGCAGTTCATAACGCAGTGAAGAATTAAGATAATATTGACTGGAAAAAGCATGTGGATCAGCAAGGGAATATACCTGCTACATGCACTATAATCAGAGAATCATAGAATGTTAAGGAGTTGGAATGGACTTTACAGATCATCTAGTCCCAACCCACTGCCATGGGCAGGGACATCTCCCACCTGACCAGGTTGCTCAAGGCCTTATCCAGCTTGGCTTTGAACACTGCCAGGGTTAGGGCATCCACAACCTCCCAGGGCAACCTGTGCCAGTGTCTCACCACCTTTGCAGTAAAAATTCTCTTAATAGCTAATTTTTATTTCTCCTCTTTCACTTTCTACCTATTACTTCTTGTCCTATCACTGCAATTCCTAACAAAGTGTCTGAGTAATGAATAATGGAAGCTAGGTAAGTACTTCTAACTTAAAGACAGGTTGGCAGGCTAGAATGTGTCTCCTACTGAATTTCGAATCTCTCTGATACTTTGCATGACAAAGATACACAGCTGGACTGATTTCATTAGATAGATATTGCAGTCGAGAACCAAGAAGCAAAGTGCTGCCTGCACACAAGACAGCACTTGGGTCTACCAAGTGAGGCCTGTGGGCAGGTGTTTGACCTGTTGCCTCTCTGCTGCCAGGAAAACCTATAGAAATCAGTAACGTCTCCTCATGACTTCTCTGGTCCATGCAAACCCATCAGCTTCTCTTAGAACTTGGATTAAGTCCTTTCTTGATCCTCCACAATACTTTGGAGGAAAAGGCCCAGATCTTCTTGGTCTGTAACTAAACCACACCTGGGTTTCCTTCCTGGAAGAGATTATCACAGCATTTCTAGGAAGGCAAAGCCGGGCACATGTGAATGAGTGGAGTCTGTCATCGAGCTCCCATGACTCTGGGGCTCATGGTGGCCGAGATGAGCTGGGATGTGGGCAGAGTGGGTCCAATTGAAGAGCCACATCTGCTCCATCTGCACCACAGCACTGTGGCAGTGGTTGAGATGCTGCGTGCTCTGTCCCTGTCTCCACCTGCTCCTTGTCATCTCTCTTTCCAAGAAATGTAATGTTGTGCCAAGGAGGATGGAAGTAGGTGACACTGAAAGCCTCAAGAGAGGCAAGCTCAGTGAGCCGGGATATTGAACATCTGCATGGATTTGTGTGGCATTCCTCTGGGTGCTGCAGTGTTGTGGAGGGTCAGTCCACAAGAATCTTTCCAAAGGTTGGCGGTCTCTGCTTTGTGTCCTGGAGGAGCAAGGGAGTGGCAGATGGAAAACAAAGCCAGCAAAGTGCATTTCACAATCCTGGCAGCAGTACTCGGCAAACAGAGGAACTGCAATGATGGAGTCTCAGATTGCTCTCCCTGTGTAGCTTGGCTTCAGAAACTTTGGTGGTGTTGTGAGCTTTGCCAAAAGAGCTCCTGGTCCCTCATCTGGCTCCTGGAGCCCTGTGACCTTGCATTTGGTATCTTCAGGTGCTTCAAGCAAGAGAAGCTGTAATGGGTGCAGATACCAGAGCTTTCCAGGAAACATTCAGATACAAGTGCAGCTCTGTCCACTGTAGCTGCCCTGAATTAACGTCTGTGCCTGTAGTGTCAGACAAATTTGCTGGCAAACATTTTGCAAAAGGCACTGTGCACAAACTAAGCTTAGTATAAATGAGTACACCTGTGCTTGATGCTGGGCACGTGATGCTCTGCTAGATCCTAGCCAAAATAAATTTAAACTAAATATCGAAGCGTACTCGTGGAATATGAATGCCGGTCTTGTAAGCAGAAACTCATGCAGCAGAAATAGGAGCCTCCCTCTCCGTGTGTCAGCTGGGGATATCCAGCAGGGAGGATCACGTGAGCTCCTTTCGAGCTCACCAGCAGAGCTGGTGAAAACAGGTTTTGATTTGAATGAGTTATGACCCATTGAAAATGGCATCATGCGTAACCACAGTAAATTGTCATAATGAGATCACGAGGCTCAAAAAGTGAGCAGCGAGCAAAGAGGCCTCATTCCACCAGCACACACGGCTGACAGCCCCAGGCTGCAAAATGCAAGGGAGGGGCATGGTCTCACTCCCTGGATATCTTGTTGGTTTAGCGACAGGACCAGAGGTTTCACAGGCAGGCAAAAGCTCATTAGAAGTTTCGAGTCAAAAAGAAGAAAAAAAGCTAAAGTTCCTATGGCTTTTCTTATCCAAGGTAACAGAGGGGACTGGGCTAACACTGGTAGTGGAGAAACATGAAGACTCTAAGTGCTTCCAGGCTTACCAAGGCTTGGCTTGATTGTTTCTAAATCATGTTGCTGTAGAAGATGAGGATGCACTTAAAACTTTACCAAATACCTGGACAACATAAGTAGCACAGCTCTTGCCTTCCAGGAGTCTTGTATGAGGACTTTGGGAAAGAACTCCTTTTCTTCCCTCCTGATATGGTACTACTTATGTGGGACCATCCACAGTTCAGGGAACTGGAAGAAACACACTTCAACTCGTTCTGTTTCTTAAGTTATCAAGTGCACGTGTCCATAAGGCCTGTTGCAAAACACCATGCATATGATCTAACCACATCCTCCCACCCCCCCAAGGTGGAGGCAGAGGTGTATTGATATAATCACCAGCTGCAGGACCTGTTTCCTTTGTCTCATGCCTTAAGGCAAGTGGGTTGCTTGCCACGTGGTTGCCACTCCTCCCAGTCTTGTACCCTTCATCTGTTACACTTCGCACACAAATATCTGTGCCCTTGAGCCATGAAGACAATTCAGGCTCATGCAGATATGCAGCACCTTCCTGACTCATATCTTCTATTTAGTGTTTGTATTATGACTGAATTCATAGCCTGAGTCCATGGATAAACATCCTATTCAGTGCTGTTCTGTGCACTGCTTGGTCCTTAGCAGGTTAGCCCTTGGCTGTGGGCTTGTGCTTGCATTTACCTAAGATACACAGTTTGAATAGTACATTGAACCCTAAGCCATTCCCAGGACCCCGAATCTTCTATTGTGAGCAGCTGAATCCTGGTCTTTCTGCTCTTGCAGTAGGCACTCTCAAGGCTGATCTGGAGAGGATGCTTGTCTTGTTTTCCTGGTGTTGGCTCGCTGACATTGCTGCAAGGACAGCTGAAAGAGATGGACACCAGCCAGGCTGAAGAGACAGTGGGGAAATGTGTCCCTGCATACACTTAAGAGCAAAGCACAGGGAGCACTCAGGCTTTCCTGGTGCTGGTGTACCAGAGGAGTCTTCCCAGAGCTGAGCCAGTGGGCATTTCTGCATGCCAGAGCCATGGATGAATATGTCAACACTGCCCATGCTGCAATGCAGATGCAGCTGTGGGGAACCCAGATTTTCCAGTTGGTACCTTCCTTGTAGCTAAGGAGAACCAAGAATAAAAACGCTTGTGTGCATTTCTTTCTGAATTTACTGCTTAAGCTCGCTTACTGTGTGTCTTCGACTGAGTAGAAGTTCTTTTGAGTTTTCATGCTCTAGTCTCAGCTTAGTAGCACTGCATAAACCCCTACTAACATGGCTAATTTTTCTAATACCCATGTAGGAGAAGAATTTGGACTGGTTCCCTCGGATGAGAGCCATGTCCCTGGTTAGCAATGAAGGCGACAATGAGCAAAATGAAATCAGGAACCTGCAGGAGAGGCTGGAGTCAGCAATGAGCCTTGTAAAACAGCTTTCCAGTCAGCTTGCTGAGCTCAAGGAACAGGTAAGTGCCCTGTCATGGGTAGCAATGTGAGCACGTGTGGGTGAACACGCTGTGTTTCATCAGGTCACCGTCAGAACAGTGTTACAAAAGAGACTTTTGTCTTAGAAAGGTTTTATCTTTCCCTCCAGTAAGCTTTCTGAGTAGATGCACTGATAGGGCTTGGAATGAAATTGTACTCCATTAGCAACAACAGAGAACAGGTAAGGGGGAAAGTTGAGGGGGAATTAGTTACGAAATCCTCTCAGTGAGTGTGTGAGGACAGAGGGAAAACTGCAGAAACGATGACAGACTTTCCATGTGGAGGTGCTGCATAACCCAGCAATAAACCCAGTGTAGTGTCAGAAATAGCTGCATACTGATGGGAACCAGGAGAAAAGCCTTCTGTGTCCGACACTTGGATTTTTTCCCCCACTAGGAATATCAACAGTGCTGTTGTGAAAACAATTTGCCCAGCCTGTTGCTTTGCTCGTGTCACCCTTGTCTTGGTGCCCCTCCTGCAGCTTCCCCTTCTCTCCCGAGTGGAGCACAAGCTGCCTGCCTCCCTTAAGGCCCCATTCCTGCCTGAACTGCCTTACCTGTTTGTGTTCCCTCCAGGATCAAAAGGCCAGCTCCTCTTTTTCTGTAGATGCTGGTCACCTCTGGTTTGCTCATTAGTTTCAGAAAAGTGTCTTTGTGTTTTCTTTACGGGAATCACTTCAGTGGCATCAACAGAATTATCTAATTATCCCCCTTCAAATCACTCCTTAAAACTTTTTCCCTGTGAAAGTCAACAAAGGTTTAGGCTGGATGTGCTGAGACCATTGCTTATTGTGCTTACTTATACCATCCTGGTGGGATTTTTTCATCCCACTCTGGCTGAATCTGCTCTCTCCTGGCTTAAATTTAAACTCTGTGTGGCTGGGACCATCTTTTAATTCGGTGATTGTACAGCACCAAGTGCAAATACTGACCCTCTGCAGGACTACACAACACAATAGCGGTGCAAACAATACACTCTAAGACCTGCTGGGGGATAAGAATAATGTACAAATGAGAATAAAATGTCCATACTTTGCAGGAAACAGATCTCCCACTTCAAAGGCATCTCTTACTTGTAATTTTCAATGCTTAAGAAAAGAATTCCACTCCCTGTTGTTTTGCTTATATGTATCTTGCTCTGTGACTGCTAAATAATAGTAAAAAGGCAAAAAAAAGAATCTCAACTCGTCTCTCTCTGCCTTTCCACCTTAGATGACAGAACAAAGGAAGAATAAGCAGAGGCTGGGCTTTCTTGGATCAAACACACCCCATGTGAATCATCACATGCCACCACCCTGATACCACGGGGAGAAGCCGTGACTAGCCTTTCATCAGTATTCCTGCTTTATTATAGAATAAAAAACTGAGATTGAGAGGAGTGAACAGTGCCTATTGTTGCAAAGTTAAAAACAACCAAGTGCCAAGATGTTAAGTGGTTTAGCTCTGGGAACAATTTGTAGCTGTTTTTCATGGTTGAAAGGGACCACAACCTAGAATGTGAGAGATACAAGGGAGCTCGTTTGTGTTCATTCTCGGGGCCCAGCTCAGCTGTGCCCGAGCTCTGCGGCTCGGTGGCTCCGGCGGTGGCTGCGACGGCTGCGACCGAGGTCAGGCAGCATTTGGCTGCATCCTGAAAGCTGACTTCTCCCCAAAATGATGGGATAACCAAGCTGAGCAGAAGGAGAGTTGTTTATTAATGCAAATACGACAGCCTGGATCAGAATCAATAGGTCGTCCCTGGCTTATTTGCCAAATAGCAACATTAGTCATATTTGCTTGGCATTTACTATTTTTTAATTACTGTAAATATGTCACTTGGGTAAGCAATAATGTTGCTTCAAGTAACTTCTACTAGGAGGGAAAGGGGAGAAACCTCAAAAGACTGGGAAAAGAAAAGGAAAAAAAACATAGAAAAATGTTGGAAAGAGAAACATTAACGCTTTCGAATTTTAGCTGTCACCATGCAATTTCTTATTTATAACACGGAGCACAATGGATCTACAGCTGTGGGAATGTTATGCACATAACACTGACAACATAACTGGAAGTGATTTCTTTCTCCTGGCTTCACATGTTCTCAATTAAAGTGGCCGTGAGGTTTCACATACTGAGGAGTTAAACTGTGTTTTAAATTCAAGTTCCTATGGAGGATTCAGGAAAAAAAAAAAGATACCTGTAATTTTAAGTGTGTATGGGATTTTATGTTTTTAAAAAAGCTTAGAAATGTCTTTCTGTACAGAGCTGTAATGGTGTTATTACCTCTCATAAACTCATCTTCTGCAAGAGTTGACTTGAGTAAATAAGCACTGTATTCTGCCAGCTTTCTTCTGAGCTAAAGATCATGGGCTTATGCTTTTGCCTGCCCTTCCTGCTTTCAGGGGCTTTGAGGCCTGGCCTGGTTGGTAGGGGACAGGGGGGCAGCATCAGAGGAGCTCCTTCCAGCTCTCAGCTCTACGAAAAGCAGCAGCCAAGTCACCAAGTCACCTGTTCTGGTTTCTGCTGTATCCTGTATTTCTTGGGATGGCTTGAAAGAAAAGTTACAGGGTTTCCACAGAGCCCTAGAGGGCTCTTCTGTCTTTTTGGAGAAGAGTTTTGGTGCACAAATGGGAGTTGTGTTCCCAGTTCACTTTCATTTTCAGTGGGTTTCGGTTACCAGATTGTCTCAGTGCATTTGAAAATGCACCTCTGTTATGTGGAGTCACTTTTTAAAGCAAAATATTTTTTCAGCCATTTTCACCCTGTAACATTTTCATTTTGTTTTAAAAGCCATTTGGATCAAAGGTAAATATATTATTGGTTCCAATATTTCCAGTTTCTTCCTGGAGAAATGCTGTTGTCTTATTTAAGGCACAATTCAAACCAACAGACCTAGAGTAAAAGGAAGGAAGGGGCATTTTGCTCTCTTTATCCCAAATTCAAACCTGTTCTTGAAGCTATCTCTTTCTTATTGTGGCACTGATGTGGCTGAGATAAAGGTAATATACTTTAGGGTCTGATTCTTTTACCATTAAAACATTCCTCATTGACTTCAGTTGTCTTTCAGAAATACTGTGTGGAAAACAGGGATTTGTGTATTATATGAAAGAAAATCTCTTTCTGTTCACTGTAGTCCACAGAATAACCCTGTTGTGAGAGCTGATGGCTGTTTCCAGCTTAGGGTCTATTTATCCTGTAAGAAATTCTCCCAGATCCAGCCAGCACTCTGCCTCCACGTGCTGAGGTGAAAAGCAAATGGTGGATATCAGAAATGGCACAAGGCCAATGAAAGTGAGTGGTGGGAGACTAAATTTTCTCCAGCTCCTGTGCTGGTGTGCTCTCAGCCTGGCTGCTGCCAGACACCAGCAGCTCTGCAGGCCACAGGGAGCACGTGGAGGCAGCAGGAGCTGAGTGGAGCTGTCAGTGCTAAGGCTGTGGCAGATGTGGCTGTGGCATGGGAAGCTGATGGTAGGAAAGCTGCTAAGTCAAAGTGGAATACAGAAGAATTGCTGTCTTCGGTGAACTACTGATATTTTAGGAATAAAGCTTGAAGTGTGTCTTTTCTTCATGCTTACTGTGTATGAGGCCTTGATGCTACTGGTCCAGCATTGCTGTGGTGGTGAAATCCCTTCCATGAGCCTCACCAGTCAGTGAGGATGGGGCTCCGTGTACCAGTCAGTGTTCAGCACCAAGAGATTTGCAGTGAATTGATTCTGGGAGTTTGCATCAGCCACACACTATGCAGCAACCAGCCACCAATGTAAGATAAAGCCATATTTGCTGCTGACTAGACCTGTTGTACGTCATGAAGCCCAAGGAGCTGCCCACAAACATAAAGTCAGCATAAAGTTGGTAGAGACTCAGACCCTGCAGCTGTATTAATTCAAATTAGTTTATGCAGTTCATCAGATCTAGTCATAACTTCTATTGCAACAGCAATTTTCTCTTTCTCATACATGTGGTTATTAGAAGCATAAAGCACAGTTCAATTATAAGATAAATTAAACTATCATTATTTATTGGGGAGTAGGTGGCTGGCTAATACTGGAATTGGTTGGCACTTTTCTTGTTTACACTCAGAAACACTGCACACCAAGGGAGATTTCTGCTGTTGGAGCTGGGAAGACTTAAGGCTCGATGCATTTGTGCCCTGAGCTCAGGCCTGCAGTTGAGTACTGCTGGTGCACCCCAAATGATGTCCCCCAGTGCTCAAGAGCTCAAATACTGCTTTTCAGAAAGGAGAGCTACAATGCCAAAAACAAAGAGCTAACAGATGCTGGTTTGCCTTTGCCACAGGTGCCTTTCTGCTGTTGATAGCTTCTGAGAGAGACCTCCATAATCAGTAACAGTGGGTGATGCTACTTGCACAGATTGTAAATATGTTTCACTGAGCATTTTGACATTTTTTGTTGTTTCTGTCAAAACATAGGCCCTGCCCTGATCTTAATCCATGTGAGCAATCACTACACTCACATGTACTAATGTGAACAGGAGACTCCTTGTGTGGATAATAGTTGCAGGGTCAGATGCCAAGATTTAAAGATGGTGAAATGTCCCCATCCATGAGTTTATAACAAAAATCATTGTTTTATACATATATTTATATCTTTGTTTAGTGCAGCTGGGGTATCCTCTTCTTAAGCAAGCATCATTTACCTTACCTATTTATATGAAATGATTGCGAAGAAGTTAAAACATCTAAGAGCTTTTAATGCCTTAGAGGGATTTGTAATTACAAGCTCCTTGACAGTTAAAACTACTTAAGTAAATATGTCCATTGCTGCTGAATGTAACTTTTAATAAAGTATGTTATTTTATATACGTCTGTCTCGCTTATTCTTGGTGCTAAGGTGTGAGGAAATGTGTGTTCTGAATTGGAGACTGCTGGGAAACTCAGGTTGGTGGTCTTGGATGGGGGACCAGGCTGTGGCTGTGCATCCATTTCTTCAGATAGCATCAGTACAGTCATAAATGGATGGAGGCTGAATCCAGTAACGAAGGCAAGGATTTATTTTATTGCAGGCACAAATTTTTCCATTCAGGATGATGGGTCAGATTGCCACCTTTCCTGAAAGTTGGGTGGCAGTTAGGTGTATGATTTGCTTGAGTGATTTTTGTTTAGCCCTCAGCTGGCAGGCCAGGGGAGCCCAGGCTGGAGGGAGCCAGACACAGGGATTGTGATGGATTGAGTGTCACTGATGGAGAAGAACAGGCCCAAGTCAAACAGCCTCAGGGTTTCTGCTGGTGCCTGAGGCACATTAGCTCTGCACCAGAGGAGGCTCTCACTGCCTCCTTGGCTCTGACATGAGGAGCTGATGACTCGCTGAGAGGCTTTGAGAATCCTGAGTGTCACATGTTGCAGTCAGCAGGAGTGAGGTGACATCCCATCCTCGTGTCCCTCGGGAGCGGCAGGGCAGTCCCACCAGGGCTGTCAGGTGACCATCCTCACCAGCAGCAGGAGAGCATGTGATACACACGTGTGAGCATCCATGGAAGGAATCTGTGTCCACTAGGCAATGGCCTTTCAAGACAGAACTGTTGGTGGTACTTTGGAGCCTCTCGCTCCGAATGCCCATCATGCGTTCCCAGTGCCAGTCCAAGGCTGTAATTTTGGAAATGCATCCCTCAGATGATACAAATGCAGAGGTTAAAGGCTCAATGTGACTTGGATGATGATCTTGGAGATCTTTTCCAACCTTTATGGGTCGATGATTTCTTTACTATGATGTGGGCTTTTGTGGGGGGGGGAATGTTTTGCACTTTTTTTTTCATGTTTTCAGTGTAACTCTTTCAAGCAGCACATTGAGAGAGACCAAGGGTTTTCCCCTCTCTTAGAGTTGAAAGCCTAAAACCAGTCTTCCTCAACTGAGACAACTCAAGCTGAGGAAATCTGTGGTCTTGTGAAAAAAGGAAGCACCCTACCAGCCTGTGGCAGGGAAACTGCAACATACAAGTGCATTTTTTCATTTTTCTCAGCTGTGTTTATTACAGAAAGTAAATATTTATGAGGAACAGAATGATGCCTCTTCTTTGTGAGAATAAGCCTGCTAATTAATTAATAAAAATCCTTTTAAATAGAGCATGCTGCTTCTCCTGTGCACTTGTTATACCAGCTTGCTGAGGTTTTGAGTAGAATTAACTTCCTTCTGTATTCCCTGGTATGACTTTCAGGTTAAGTAGAAAGGAGCTTGTTTGCTACTAGGTTTATTAGATGCTTCTGGAAAAAGGACAGCCTAAGACAAAACAGGGTTTCCTGCAGTAAGCTTTCAACCTAAGATGACAGTCACATTTAAAAACAAAAAGCCCCCAAACCAGCATTAAGCTCCTAAGCCCAAATGGGAGCAGCTTGGCTTGCAGAACTGAGAACCTAATGCCAAGACCGTTCTTTTAAAAATGTTTTCCCCAAAGGTACATTTTAGTTCAAAAGGCGTTTCAGGGAGGAAACATCTCCCTCGGCAGTGGCCGCGCAGACGTCAGTGGGCTCAGGCCAGTGTGGCCTGCAAGTGAATTTGATGCCTCCATTTCCACCGTCACTACTGCTGTGACAAAAGCATCTGCCGACGAGGATGTTTTCTTTGGAAAGGGCAGGTCTGGTTTATAGGCAGAGCTGCCAAGTTTATTTTTAAGGGGAGAAAACTGAGATTTAAGGCTGCTAACCTCTCTGCTGTCCCAGGATGCCTGCAGGAGAAACTGGCAGAATGACCCCTGTTTGCAGGTGCCCAGACTGAACAAATTGCACAAAATCATTCAAAGTGACTCAAAAGAAACTGAGCTCTAGGGATTTTAAACGTGCAGTGTTGTATTGCTATCATCGGCTCACACTTGCCTGCTCTATTTATATGCTGTGCTTTTCCAGTCGAAGGAGGAAGCTATGAGGCACAAGATAAATAGCTTTTATAACTTTGCTATTTCAATGTGTTTCTCTTGCTGTGAACAGCCAACAGTTACCTTTATTCCCTGACACCCATCTCCATGTCTCCACCTTCTTCTGCTGCCACTCAGGTAAGGTGAGACCTGGGCACATCCAGAACCATGGGCCAATACCTGAGAAGCCAAAGCAACAATCTTAATGTGAACAAACAGTCAAACGGGCAGTTTCTCATCCTTATGACTTAATAACTTTGTTTAAATGTTGTAGATCATCAACATCCAGTCTACGGCTTGATACAAGCAGAAGGTTTTTTAACAGCCCTTCTTGTGGTAAATTATTGCACAATCTTCATTCCCTTGGCTGGAGTTTGAAGCCATCTATAGCCTCTTGAATGAACTGTGGGGATGGCAAGGCTGATATGAAGAGATGAGCAGATTCTATTCCAAATTTTAACCTAACCCACTGGAAGAAATCTGTGCTCTGGTGTTGGGAGACAGCTGAGAGCCATTGCCTGAGCCAGGCTGAGCTCCAGCCCTGCAGTGGCTTGTGGTGGACGAGGGCACTGTTGTAGCCATGCTGTTGCCTTGGGAAGCATGGAGCAGGACTGCTGCCACAGCCCAGCAGCAGGGACAGCCACGTGGCCTTTGCTGAGGCAACACACACCGGTGTGCAAGGCTGTGGGCTCAACTGAGCCATTGCTCTACGTGAACTCTGTCACCTTCCCATTCAAAGCTCTGTGGTTTCATCCAGATGGCAAGTGCGGTTTGGGGATGCAGTTACAGATCAAAGGCTCCAAATATCTTTATAAATTGCTCCCTTGTGGCTTCCAAAGTCTGCAACCTGTTCTATAGGCTTGAGCTGCCACGTAAACCATGGACTCTAGTATGTTGTCATTGTCTTGTGTAATGGCCTCCAACTGAGATATGTCAATCTGAATTTTACAATCCTGTCCTAGGAGCAGTTGCTCCCTTACCAAAGATATAAGGATATATTTCCTTTCTCTTTCTTCCCTGCCCCACCTACATTACGGCATGAAACAACCAGGAGTTGTGTTAACTTGGGCACCATTGCAGAAGTTGCCCTGTGTTCAGCAGAGCACAGGGCAACTTTAAAACAGGGTTCAAAAAAAACCCATTTTCAGGCTTGAGTTGGTGTTGAATGATGGCAGTTGGCTCAGAGTTTGTACTATTTTTTTCAAGTCAACTTTTGCTGGCTTTGAGGTTGGTTCCGGCCCATTTGTAGCCCACCAGAGAGCGGTAACGGTGGCTTTATCTGGCACAAACGTTTTCACCCTAATTTGATAAAGCCAGCAGAATTCTTGGTGCTTGCAAAAAAACACTCCCAACCCTTCATCTTTCTGTTTTAGGAGCTGAGGGTGTTTGTGTTGTGTGACTATGTGTGGTTTGAGCACATGCAACTCAATCCGAGGGTATTTGGGAACACTGGCATGCAGGAGTATGGACAAGTTGGCTGCAGCCCTAAACAAGCAAAGCTGGTGTGAGCACTGCTGTCCCATGTGAAATGCAGATTTTTTTGTTTGTGGCATGACTTTACTGCTGAAGGAGAAGTCAAGAGAAAAGAGTTTGGTCCCTGGAGCTGTCATGCTCTTCCCATACAAGTGTAAACATCTGCCCAGGTGCCTGGTCGCTCAGCTGGGATGTGGGAAGATGCTAGCAGGAGTGTCATGCACCCAGCCAGACTGTGAGAGTTGTAAATGCAATGTGTTACAGATACAAGCTATCATACAGAAGAAGAAAGGGAAAGAAGGGAAGTTCAAGGGAAAGTCACAAGGGTAACAAGAAAACGTTGCCAGAGATGGTGGTTTTACTGGTGAGATTTGCTAAAAGTTTACTTTTGAGCTACTGTGAAGAAATAGTATTACCAGAAGTTGGCTGTCCACCTCTTGTCAATCTTGTGTGTCTTTTCAGAAGACTTAGTCAGAAGCTACTGGTCCAGTGAAAAGTCTGTTGCTCTGGGTTCTTGGTCTATGAAATCTGGGTTTTTTGCAAGTTTGACCACAGCACCTCACTTGGGATGAGTGCTCTTCTACATGGTTAGCACAAATCTAAATAAATACCGAAATATAAACTGAGCTGGAAATTTACTGAGTACAAGCTGTCTTGCAAAATTGCCTGTGTTTCCTGGCTCTGGATGGGATGGAAATACCACAAAACTAGCTTCTCTCATAGTAATGTGATACTTCTGCTTCCGGGCTCAGCTGAAAGCAGGAGGTGGAAGTGTGTTCAAGAGAGGAAAAAGAAAAGCAAAAAGCAACTATAATCAAGCTCATTTTTAACATGGCAAAATGGAATTATTAATCAGAAAGACTGAAGTGACCATAGTGATCATCTACTCAAGCATCTTGTATCGTGCAGGCCATAGAGTTTTATCCATCAATGTTCTCTGTAAACTGTAGCATAGAGCTGGAAAAGGTAACCAATCTGGCTCAGAAGTTTTCATGTGAGTAGGACCTGGGGTGTATCTGCTAGTTTGTTCCCATCTGACTCAAACTTCAGCTCAAACGTTACATCCAGGTCAAACAAACCTGGTTCCCCATGGGCCGTATTGGTTCCCATTTCTCTAGGAGAGGGAAATCCAGTCTAATGCAATCTCTGGAGCTTGTCCTGCGGCACGGACATTGTAACCACAGGTCACGTATGACCTTATGTGGTGGCTGGGGCGTTTGGCCACCAAGACTGTGGAGGCAGAGCCATGCTCGCTCCTCTCTGGGCTATTGCCTCCAATGCCAGGAGCACATGCATGAAGTTGTCTCATGGGTTGAATGTGGCTCAGCTGCACTGACACTGAATCTAGGCAGGTATTGTGCTGCCAGATCACTTTTTTTTTTTCCCCTGCAAATGCCTTTAATTTTGCCTAGTTTGATTGGTGAGAGCTCCCTTTCCAATGACCTTCCCTTAGCCAAAGGTTTACAGAGTTTCTACAGGCAATTGACAAATTACCTTAAGAAGTCCCTGTAATTTTCCCCATCTGGGCAAATTTTTGGAGACAGAAGTTATGTCAGCTAAGGTGGCAGGAAAGGGAGCAAAGCACTGTCACTGCTGGTGGCAGGTATCCACACCACAGTGTGAGCAGCCACATCCTTAGGAGAAGATGGCTGGGAATTTAGAACACTCTACAGCTCCTCTCCCCTTATCCAACCTCCAGCACAGCACTTCACCTTCCCCAGGGTGAAACAGGGAGATCAATCCAACCTGCCCTTGTCACTGCTCACACAACAGCCTTCAGCAACCCCCTTAAAAGAGAGGAGTGAAGGTCTGTGTCCAGCACTGGCCATGTCCTGGGTGTCCCCTCCTGCCTTTGCCAACAAACATCCTATTAACAGCATCATCTGAGAACTGATGGAGAACACACATCCTTTCAGCCAGGCCAGGAAATAACCTTCAGCTAAGTCTGCCCAGGGCTGTTTTGGTTCTGGTGATCTGCATTTAGAAATAGTCTCGGTATTTTTAAATGTTGCCTGAAGCCATCTGGTCCCCTCTTCATTTTATGTTTTAATTGTCATTTATAACTTATTATATGACTAATTCAAAAGCCAGACAGACACTGGAGGGAAGTGAGTGAGTCCTGCGCTGCAACACACTGACATCTCTGAAAGTCTTGCCCTGGGTTTCACAGGGCTTGAGGCTGGCACCCCCTCCAAGGGAGCCCAAATGGCTGCAGCTCTGCAGGATCCTGACTCTGGGACATCCCCCGTGCATTCCACATTGCTGCCAGGGCTGGGGACTTGCCCTTGGCTGGAGCCAGACAAACTTCTGACTTCTGCAGGGCAGACAGCTCCTTACAGCTGCTCTCACAGCCTGGGCACAAGGAGGTCAACTGACTTGCTCAGGTCACCAGTGCATGAGCAAATGACTCATCCCAGATTTTCCTGGCTCCTAAACCTTTGCTCAGACCACAAGGCTGCTTAATGACTTAGCAGGGCTCTGAGGAAGCAAGCTATAAATTGCAAACACGCTATGGCTAGATGACTGGCTGAGGTGTTTTCCATGTGCCATTTATGAATCTAGAAGAGCTACCTGGTGCCTAGGAATTACTGGCAGGGTAGGGAATGAGAGTTGTTTGATGAAGCGATGGCTTCAGGAAAAAATTATCATTTGCTTTGCCCTCTACAACAAAGTCTTTCCACCTCCAACTTCTGTGCCTGACTGCATGCAGGGCCCTGTGCTGTGACTGTGAAGGTAAGTTAGAACTATGACTAGTTTGTACTGCCTCAGCTCAAACCATCCTAGGTCATAAAACCATTGCCTGAGTCCTGCTCACGCACTGGCAGCCTCAGCAGGGTGGGATGGCCCAAGGGGATCACAGTGTCCTAGTGCCAAAGTACACCCTGAGGCACCTCAAGGCTGAGAGTGACAACTCACAGGAGGACAGACATTCCACATCAGACTCAAAACACAACTGCACACCCCTCACTAGCATGCCAGTGGTGAGAGGATGGGCTTACATTAACCAGCTCAGTCCTGTGGCATGGCTTAAACCCCAGCAAAGGTCCTCATCATTTGGGAACGATGGCTAAACAAGCTAACCTGTGCTGGGAAATGTGCTGCTGCTGCTGCTCTTTGGTGACATCTCATCTTACTCTGGTGGCACCTTGATGCTGGTGGCCATCTGAAACCCTGAAGTATTTCCTTGTAGAAGATGCCTGTTGGTTTCCTCTTGCTGGCTGTGCTGGACTCAGAAAGCAGCCGTGGGACTGGTAAGTGCAGACAGGCAAGAGGGCTGCAAATCCCCCAAGTCAGGCTGCTCTGGCTTCTGAGCATCCTCATAGTATGGGGAGTTGTTACCACACTACTCTATTTTAATAATAATCTATTATATTTCAAACATACAAAATAAAACAGGGCACTGAAACATCAAACTGTCTGAATAAGGAATTATTTTTGTTTTAGGAAAACCCTGGCCATCAATGGGCAGACTGAGGGAGTCAGATGCCGCACAGAGAAAACAAGAGAGGGGAGCCAGATCCAGGCCCCCCTCTCAGTCCTACAGCAAGCAGTCCGGGACAGCTGGCACCAATTGGCACTTTCCTTGGCAGCAGATGAAGTGCAGAGGAGACAATGGGGCCTGGGTTGGTTTCTCGTGCCTGGAGGTGATATCCAGCACTGAGACCAAAGCCCATTGAGAGCACAGTAAGGAGAAGCTGCAGTGACTGCTCTGCTCAGAGAAGAAAATACTTTTGGAGTGTAAGCACACATCCTATGGGGGGTGTAATGTGAGCAGCACATCTCTAGGAGAAGATGGATGGGAATTTAGGACACTGTACAGCTCCAGGGAGACATTATGGCATGCCCACCTGCACACATGAAGAGAAAGCAGGGCATGGAGCATGCCATGCTGCTCACCACTGAATACCAGTGTTGGGGTGGCAGTGGATTCTAAAGCTTGTGGTCATGTTGACTGGTGATGGGCAGCTGGTCAAATCCATGACTCCCACTGAAACCCTTAGCATTAAGCTTTCCACAGTGTCCCATGTTGGAAACTCACAGCAGGAGTGTAAGGGGATTATGAAAAGCTGTTGCTTTGTGCAATCATGGCATTGATTCATGCAGAGCTGGAAGGAAATGTAAGCACGAAACTGTGACACCTGGAACACAAATGGGCAGCTAGGAAGGAAAGATGAGCAAGAAGCTTCATCACAGAACATAACTTGGCAAGGAGGGATAAAGGAAGCATACCTTTTTTTGAGAAAGAAAATAAGCGTGTAATTTCTGGATTGCATTATATCAGGGCTTATTGTGTGTATGAGCAGTAATTCCATCAGTACCAGTTTTTTTATGAAAAGTATATTCATTATGTATGTGGCACTTAGTGCTATGGTTTAGTTAACAAGGTGGTGATCAGTCAAAGGTTGGGCTCAATGATCTTGGAGGTATTTTCCAGCCTTAATGATTCTATGACTATCTTAGACTTCTCCACTAGAAGCTCAGGAGCACCATTTCATTTTGGACTCCATGAACAAATTCAAATAGGGAAGTAAACACCACCCCACTTTCCAATAAGAAGTGCACTCTGGTCCAAACTCATGCTGCTGTGAGACTCTGAACTGGTTCCAGTTGCTGCACTGTCAGCAATGTGACATCTGAACTCCCATGTTTAGGATTACCACCCAGGTTCTCCAAAAGTAAAGATATTTTTTTAATTGTTTCATGAAATACAAGCCAAGTAAACGTGATGATGCTCTTCTTGTTTGTCCCTTGGAATGGGAACACACAGTTTAGGCTTTGGTCCCTTTTCCTTCAGTACAAACAGGAGAAGCAGCTGAAGGAGTTGGAAGCAGCAAGGACGAAGTGGAGCTCTCAGGCAGTAACTAGAGCTGAGCTGAGGGAAAACAGCTGCAAGCTGGACACCAGCAGACGTGTCCAATGCTGTCCTCAGGGAGCGGTGGGGAGGGGTGGTCCTTCGCCTCAGGAGGTCCTCAGCCCTGCCAGTGCTGGGGATTTGTCTCCCTCCAGCACAGCCTGGTGTGGTTGTGTGCTTCTGCTGCAGCTGCAGAAACCATCCTCCCAGGAGAAGAGGTGGGGGAGCAGAGGTGCTTGGCAACCCAGCAGGCTAATTAGCTAATAGCATGCAAACGCATGTTTGTGCTGGAGGTTCCACACGCAGCTACAGCTGCCTGGCAGTGCCCAGCCACAGCATCACAGAGTAATTTGGGTTGGAAGGGACCTTTAAAGGTCATCTGGCCTAACCCCTCTGCAACAATCAGACATATCTTCTACTAGATCAGGTTGTTCAGAGCTCCATCCAACCTGGCCTTGAATTATTCTAGGGGTGGAGCACCCTCTCTGGGCAGCCTCTTCCAGTGTTTTACTGCCCTCACTGTAAAATACTTCCTTATATCTAATCTAAATTTACCCTCTTTTAGTCTGACCATTGTCCCCTGTCATATTGCTACAGATGCTGCTAAAAGTCTGACTCCATCTTTCTTGTAAGCCCCCTTTACATACTGAAAAAGCAGCAATAAGGTTTCCCCTGAGCCTTCTCTTCTCGAGGCTGAACAACTCCAACTCTCTCAGCCTTTCCTCATAGCAGAGGTTCTCCATCCCTGTAATCATCTTGGTGGTCTCCTCTGGGCTCACTCCAACATGTCAATGTCCTTCCGGTGCTGGGACCCCAGAGCTGGATGCAGCACTCCAGGTGGGTCTCACCAGAGCAGAGCAGAGGGGCAGAATCCCCTCCCTCCCCTGCTGCCCACACTGCTTTGGATGCAGCCCAGGGCACGGTTGGTTTCTGGGCTGCCAGAGCACATTGCTGGCTCATCCAGCCCCAGAAGCTGATGTCCAACTTGCATTGAATTTCTCAGGGCTAATTTGCACCTCCCTTTGCAGGGAGGAGACAGGATTTTTTGGCAATTGCGTGACTGGTGCTTGATGTGTGCCTCCAGGGGTGCAGACCAGGACCAGCAGGACCAGCCCAGCCCAGCAGCAGCAGGACCTGACCTGGGCTGCACTCAGCTTTATAGCACAGCTGCAAAAGCTCACGTTGAACTCTCCCTTCCACCTCTCTGTAACAGTCTTGGCATCCCTGGGGATTTTCCTGTAATAATCCTGTCTATGCCAATGACTTATACAATAGTAATTGAGCTTCAGTTTTAATTACAGTATGGGAACAAGCTGTCACTTGATTGAAGACACTTCCTTGACTATTTATTGAAATAAATAGTCTTACCTGTCTTTGCAATTTGAAATGAAGGGACTAGACTTTGGGATATCTTATATGGCTCTGTTTCTATCCTTCCTGTCAGGCACAGCACTTCAATAAAATATCAAACCCAGATCTCCAAAATCCTCCCACAGACTATTCTTTCTCTAAACCTCCATGGTGGTAGCTCATGGAGAGTTTCCCATCCATTGTTTCATATCCAAAGTCATGAAAAATAGCAATGCCCAGGACCTATAAAGACTCAAGTGCTTTAGGCAGGGTCATATCATACAGGAATGACAAGAAAAGGGATACAGGTTGGAAAACCATTTTTAGTTGTTCTATCCCATGACTGAATGGAGCCAAGACAGGTGGAGGAGCATATGTTCTTGGACATCACCTTTCCCAGGGTCTGTCCATGTGTGGTGGCCCCCTATGGGCCTGAGGGAAACTGAGGCACCTCAGCCCCATGTCTCCCAGAGCTGGGAGTGGGACCTGCATCCCCAGAGGCACTGGGGCTCCTGTCAGGCATCAGGGTCAGTGGGAACAAGATGCCTCCACATCTGGGAGGGGATGGCCCAATGAGAGCAATGTGGCTCTGATAATGCATTTCTGTGAAGCATTTTTGTGTAGCCTCTTTCCTTTAGTGATAATAAGGCTCTCGAATTACCCTTCCACAGCTGTGGAAACATCAGTGTTCACACTCACTGGCTAAGGGAGAGAAAACAAAACCTTCAGCGTTACGTTGGTCTGAATACTCTTTTCTCACAACCAGTTTTATGTCCAAACCATTCAGACTCAAGAAGAGATGACTGAGAGGGACCTCATTAATGTCTATCAATATCTGAAGGGAGGTGTCAGAGGATGGATCAGGCTCTGCTCATTGGTGCCAAGCAATAGGACAAGTGGTGACAGGCAAAAACTGATGCACAGGAAATTCCACCTGAATATGAGGAAGAACTTCTTTCCTGTGTGGGTGACCAAGCACTGGAACAGATTGCCCAGAGAGGCTGTGGATTCTCCTGTAGTGAAGATATTCCAGAACCATCTGGACAAAATCCTATGCAATCTTCTAGGATGATCCTGCTTGAGCAGGGAGGTGGGACCAGATGACCCACTGTGATCACTTACAGTCTTACCCATTCTGTGATTCTGTGAAGAGCCAGGATGGTTTCTGTCCCATTAGGGAACTTATGAGAGCCCACTACAGTTTTAGGAAAAAATGTGTTTACTTAGATGATGGACATCTGTTGAATATTAATCTTTTCTGGATATAACGGAGGCTTTCTTAAAGAAAGCCTAAATTATTCAGGAATATTTGCATGCTGAGATACAGCAAATGTGCAGGCAGCACAAATCAGACTTTTGCATCTTAATATGAAAGGAAAACAAGTGCCAAATTTGGCTTCTTAATATTTTATTGGCCATCGCCTGCTAAGTAAAATAATTAAGCTGCTCATTAAGATTTCCTGCTGAAACAACGGATACTTTAATCCTTATACATGACATCGGCAAAATGACAGTGAGATGCCACAAATCCATATTTTAGAGGGGTTATTCTTTGTACCCATTTGCTGTTTTACAGGGCGGCAGTGACAGGGAGCGTCGCCGGTGATAAACAGCACAGATGCAGCAGCTCTGCCCTGGGGACCTGGCGGTCTGTGATGGATGGGGTGACGTGGAGGAGAGGTTGGTGGTGACCCAGGCTGCCCTGGGGGTTGTCCCCTGCTTCATCACCCTCTGTCCCGGGCAGGAATGTCGTCCCCCTGGGCTGTGCTGGCCCTGCTGTCCCCACTGCCATCGCTGTGCTCACAGGGAAGCACCAGCCTTATTTATGTAACAGCTGCTGTTTTTAGGTGCTGTCACTCACACGTTCGCTGGAAAACATGGTACTTGAAGAGCTGCTACGCTAGTACAGCATATGCCGGAGGCAAAACTATATATATATATTTAAAAAAAAAAAAAAATCCTTGTCAAAAAAGAATTAGAGCAGGATTATCACAGCGTGTCAGCCTCCCAGTCGCAGCCCAGCCAGTGCAGGGCCTCACCGGGGCCACCTTTAGAGATGCTTTCTCAGTTTAAAGCCTTTGCAGTTGGAATTGATTTTATTTTGTTTCTCCAGTCAACCTAGGAGATGTTCTCAGGTGATCCAAATTCCTGCTTTGATTAGCAGCTATAGGCTGGGCAGGAGATGAGATGGTGTCGGTGATCTGGTGTGAAGGAAGGAGCTGAGACTCAGCAGTCAGGCAAGAACAGCCCCTCTCAGGCTGGGGCTGAGAGCATCTCACCTTCCTCTGCTGTCCACTGACCTCAGGGTCACTGGTTCCTCCTCATGTCCAGCTCAGGGAAAAAACACTCTCGGGTGTACATGCACAAGTTTGAAATGGTACAGACCGAAATCTAGCAGTGCCAGTTCTGAATGGAGATATCCCCAGTGATTTCCACTGAAGTCCTGTTGATGCAGTCTTAGACTGTGATGCAAAAAAAATGCAGCTGCTGTTGGAAATTGTCCCCTCAGACAGGGCAGCACCACCAGCCTCCAAGGATCTGAAGTCTTTCAGTCTCATCATCAGAGTTCATCCATCAGACTTTCATTGCTTGTTCTCAAAAGAAGATCTCTGCTATATTTAAGGCTATTTTAAAGCCAACATATATATTTTCCCCCTCCCCCAGTTTATAGAGGTGAATGTGTGTAGAGACCCTGTGTTTGTGCTAGTGCTTGCTGGAGTCGGTGGAAATCTGCCTACTGACTCCAGTGGACTTTGTGTTTGGCACTCACAGTAAACTCTCCTACATGTCCTAACTGGCACCTCATGTTCCCTACCATTTCCTTTCCCTTCCCCAGCCATCACACACATTTCACACGCATCTGTGAGCAGCTGGGTGTGGAAGAAGGGAAAAGCCTGAGAGAAATTAGGCAAGTCAATAGAACAGAACAGAATAGAATATCTCAGTTGGAAGAGACCTACAATGACCATCCAGTCCAACTGCCTGAGCACTTCAGGGCTCACCAAAGGTTAAGGCATGTTGTTAAGGGCATTGTTCAAATGCTTTTTAAACACTTACAGGCTTGGGGCATTGACCACCTCTCTGAAAGCCTGTTCCAGTGTCTAAGCACCCTCTTAGTAAAGAAATGCTTCCTAATGTCCAGTATAAACCTCCCCTGGAACAGCTTTGAACCATTTCCACGTCCTGTCATTGGATACCAGAAAGAAGGGCTCAGTAAAACCTCTTGCAGGGGAGAAGATGACAGATGGATGCTTGGTGTCCCTGAGTGATGGGCACATTTTCTCAAGGCTTTGCCAGTTGCAGGTCTCTGTGTGCACAGATGTGGGAGGAGGAGAATAGAAAGAGTGCAATGGACAGACAAGATGTCAAGAATCTGCCATGTATCCCTCTACCTGCCTGGACCAGAGGAGCTAGGAGGGAATCCAGAGCTGGTCCCACTTAATGAACCACTTCAGCTATTGCATGGAGCAACCAAGAAGCCATTGCCTCAGCCCTGAACCTCTCCTATATGCTTCAGTCTCCCCTCAACATGTCTGGCTAGGTCCTCAGCTGGTGAAAATCACAGTCTCTCCTTTGAAACCAATGCATGACCTGCAGCAGCTGTGAATTTGACACAGCACGCCGTCCTGCAGCTCACCCAGCTGTGTTTGATTTACATCTGGATCTACTTGGAAGTTCACGTCAAAGGAAGGAAGGGGTAGAAGCAGTGCTGGAGGGACTACTTGCAAAATGCCCTCTGCTGGAAGAAGCCAAGCCCCAAGGAAGGCAAACGGCTGGGAGATGAGTTGGGCACTGATTTTTTTCTCCCCCTACCCTTGCCCCGACGATGCCAAGCTTCCTGCAACTACTGATTACGGTGATTATAGTGTTTCTGGTGTGTATGTGTTTGTGCACACGTGTGCAGTGGTTTCTTGCTAAACCCAATTCGGTTGGACATTGCCAGATGGTACAAAAGCTTACCGGAATTTCATTTTCAAATAAACCACAGACTTGGATGAGCTACTGTTGTTCCACATAAAAAGCCACAAAATTCAACAAAGTGATGTTGTTTCAAGACGAGAACATGTCAAGCGAGAGAACCATCCGGTCGGCTCTGAAAGAGCTACACACTCCCCCTCATGCTTTTAGGAGCTGTTTACGTACAAGCGCTGGGCATACGGCACTGCAGCTCCATTCAAGCATCTCCCTGCAGCTGATGTCTGCGGAGCACAGCCTTGGCAGAAGTGGTGCAGGAACCACATCTGCTCATCAGCCTTCCTGTTTTATTTTAACCACTCCTGAAAGGCTGATGGCCCCAGAGGAACAGCAGCTTCTTTCTCCTTGAAAACAGGTACAGCACCACTGCTAGGGGATGTGGCTCAAAGTAGATGTCCTTCCCATTGTCACTGGGACAGGGGAGGTGACCTCCTGTGATGCTCCAGAACTCAGTTCTCAGATCACTGAAGCTGGGGGGCATCCTGGTAACCAAACAGGGACCACTGGCCCATTTCATATGCAGCTCTGCTGTCTCAGCTTTGCCAGAAGTGGTTGCTCTAGGAGGGATGAGGATGAAAGATTTGGACACCAAGGGATGAAGTAGCAAAAGGACTTCAGCATTACAGTGGTCCCTGCTCTGCTACATCCAAAAACTCAGCCCCAGAGGTCTTTCTCTCCCTCCAGTACCTACAGAGAGGGAACTATAAAACTGTCAGCAACAGAGGCCGGGCAGGTCAAGGATGCAAGTCAGCCACAAGAAGAGAACCCTGCCCAAAGACCCACCTCTCCATGCATCATTCCCCTGTGCTGTCTGGCAGAACCTGGGTACGTAACTTCTGTGCATTTAGTCCCAGGCAACCTAATGTTGGCATAAATAGCTCTGTGATTTAATAACAAATTGGCAACACATTCCTCTCCCAAGCAACAGCCACCACCAGTCTGTGGCCAGTGAATTAGGTCTTGGCCTGATTGAGGATGTGTGGTGGAGCTGCTGGGGAAAGTGAGCCTGGCACTGGGGACCAGCAGCCACAGCACAGCCTCCCACAGGATTCTGGCAGAGCTGTGAGGGCTACATCCGCAAAAAGGCTTCAGCATTGCAACACTGAGGCTTGCAGCTCCTAAGCTGTAGGGCCCAAAAGCACAGCCCTGAGGGGCCAGGCCTCCAGCCAGGGAGAGGCAAGCAGGGCCAGTGCCACTGCCCAGAGGAAACTCACCCGTGGTGGTGGCATTTTGCCATGTCCCACCACTGCAAGAAGCACCTACAGCAATGTTTGTCACAGTAAGAATTTGGGTTCCATCTTACTATGGACATTACACTGTGGGTGGATGAACATGCACTGACTCAGGCTGATGGATGTTACACCA
>NW_008667480.1:46463-60662 GCF_000695815.1 Acanthisitta chloris | reverse complement strand
CTTTTCATGCCTATTTCAGCTGTTATCATGCTGGCTACTTATTTCAGCTAGTTGTTTGCAGGGCCATGGCCTTCCCACTCCTGAGGAAGCATCCAAGCACCAGCAGAGAGAGTGAAGACATAAACCAAAGGCACTTTTTTTCCTCCTGAAACTCTCAAGCCTGCAGATAGATTTTGTTTCAATTACATATTTATAAATAACTTTCTATTTCACACTCACCTGTTCATTTTCTGCCCTAGTTAGAATCAATATCACCGATAATTATCTGTCAGAGCATTTATACATCACTGGAATGTGATTAACAAGGAAAAGTCTTTTTTCTTTATATATATTTTTTCAGACCACTTTAAGTGAATTAGGCAACACTGAGAGATGGCAGATTGATGGGGATAGGTACCAATTTTTACCCATGAATAGATGCATTCTTGCAAAGAGAAGCAATCAGAGTCTTCCTGATAGCTCCAACAGCCCCAGCAGGAGGGTCACCCGAGGGGTTGGGGCCTCTCTTCCTGAGTCATGCTGCCTGATGGACACTTGTGATACTCCAAGGCAGTTGCCACATCCCTGGCTGCCCCTCTGACATCTGCTTGTGCCTCCCACACCAGCCCTGCTCACAACCTTCTTCCCCAAGAGATCTTCCCTCTTCTTTGCTCCTCATCCTCCTCCCAGAATGAGTATTTTCCTGTCTGACCTTCATATTTGACCCCTAATCTATGTTTGGAAAGTTTTCTTTCTCAGTCAAAGAATCTGTTGCTGGACTTGCAGCTAGAAGGATGAATGAATACCTTGGGTCAAAATATATTTTACTGGTGCGCTGTCCTAGCTCTCCTTTTATTTATTCCACCTTCCTCTTGCACTGGTGTAAAATTACCTTCTGAGCTTCTTCTTAGCTAGAAGCAGCCAACTTATTCCTTGTTTGTACAGCACCAAGTGCTCTGGAGCCACTACCCACTGTAGGGATGTCCTCTTTTTTGGCACACAAAAACCCCTAGATAAGTCTTTTTGCTGAAACTTCTCCAAGCAGCTCCACATGGTTGTCCAAGAAAGAGAAAGAGCCCACCTAAACAGACCACACAGCAGCCCTCTCCCTGCTTACCTGGAGGGCAGAGTAGTGCTGCTGGCCATCACCTGCCCTGCTCTCCCATGCAGCCTCTCCCCAGGATGCTCAGGACAAGCCTTTTGTCCAGCCCTGGCCTGCTGGGATCCTGCAGCAGGAGTTGGGCCTCTATTTGCTCCATGCCTGGTTTGCTGTGCGCTCCTAGTGAGATGTGGTTGAACCAAATGAGCTGCAGGTCCCTCGTGTCCTCTGTCATCCTACGTGTGGACACAAGCCTTGTGCAACAGAAGTGGTTGCATGATAGCCAGTGGTAAACAAATCATAAGAAGTTCATCTATGAAGAATTTCTCCCACTCCCTTCTTTGCAGTTACTGGGACCCCATCCAACAAAGTGACAGCATTTTTTAAAGCAGAGGCAATAATTTACACTGGTGTAAATCCAAAACACTGCCCTCACCCCAGCGGGTTTACCTCATAATTCGCCCTCTTGTTTGCAAACTTGAAACCAGGGTCTCCAACCAAAAGGTTTGTAGCTTAGGTAAGGAAAGGGCTGGAAGCAGGAACACAGATGGTATAACTTTCTGGGACCATACAGGAGGTCAGTAGCAGAGCCAGGTTTGTGTTTCCCAAACTCATGCTCTGCTGTTAGCACACACAGCACTGTGCTGCCAGCTTCTAAATGACCCAAATGACAGCTCATGGTCCTGAACTGTGACAGCCTGCTTGGGGGCTAAATCTCAACACAGACATTTGCCAGGTCAGAGCTTGGTCCATGATGGGCAAAGTCATCCTCCCTTCTTCCCTCTCCTCTCTCAAAGTATCCTGGGGCTGGTTTTCCCATGTGAGCTTTGCCTCCCACAGTGCTCAAGGCTACACAGGCCATATGCTCTATGTGTGGGAGCAAATCATCATCATGGGAGCAAACAGCCGTCAGCAGTATTCATCTCCCAGTCCCAGAGGAGCACTTTCAGGTTTAGGCCTCAGAGAGGATTGTCCCATCAGTATCTGCTGGCATGGCCAAGTGCTGCCAGTGCTGCTCATTTTGGATGTAGGTTGAAGGGTATCTTAGAGAAGTGGAGGAAGAAAAGCATTTCCACTTTTTTCCACTTTTCTTGTAGATTTTTTTTTTTACTTCTTTTGGTTTCTTATGATAGGAAATCACAACATGAGTGGCCCACTAAATCTGAAAAAAAATCCCACCAGTTTCAAGCAGGTCTGTCAGGAGGAAAGGCCAGAAGACTGGGGCCATGCTGCTCTTTGCAGGTGGCATGGCATTTGCATGGCACTCCCTGGAGCAGACGGTGGGCTTGGGCTACTTGTAACACCCAGACTGCTAATACACCATGGCACAGGACAGATGCTTGTAGAGGCAGGGAGTGAAATTCAGAGGAGGACTGGATTCCATGCCCTGGAGTGTATGGCTTGGGGTTGTGCTGCCACAGCTTGCTCGAAAGGAGACGGGTTTGCCTGTGGGATGCACTGCGCTGCTGCCAGTGCTGGTGTGCCCAGAAGCCACACATTCCCCTTGCTTGCACAGTGTCTTGGGGGTGTGTTTGCTTGGCAAGTCCTCAGCCCCTGGGGTGCTGCTTTGCACAAGCACTCATACCCTTGGGTGGATGAGCCTGAAGTGGACTGTCCTCAGCCCGTGGTGCCTTCATGAGTGAGCAATGAGCCACTCCCAAGTACCATGCACAAAAAAAGGTCACTCTGATCACCCAGAGTCCAGTCTCATGATTTAAGGCAGAAGGGGCTGATTCACTGTTTTCAGTTGTGCTGAAAACAATGTGGGCGGTTTGGTTTGTTTCTTAACTCCCTTTGGGGCACTGCACTGAGGGCGTCCCTGGGAGGAGAGGGCAAAGCTGATGGTGACAGGGGCAGGAAGATGACTGCTCCTGGGAAGGCAAGGGGAAGCCCTCCAGCCGGCCAGCTTTGCCACCAGACAGGATGCCCAGGTGCAAGGGGAACTGCTGGGATGCAGTCCTGGCATGGTACAGAGGGAAAACTTCTGCCAGCTGCCCCATCACCTTCCACGGCCCTTGGCTGTATCTGATAAAAATAGCCACTGTTCTCTGTGCTGTGGAGGCAGGCAGGCGGCTGCCTGCACCAGCTGGGTAGTGGGGTTTTCTTTTTCAGTTTATTGTGTGGCATCTATTTTAGCAAGTAGCTGCTCTCGAGAGGTTTTGCTCATGGAAACACCTGCCTGCTGCTGTGCTTGCCTCAGCCAGCCCCTGGCCTCAGTGGGCAGCTGCTGCCCCCACCCTCTGCCCCTGTCTGGCAGGCCTTGTGCCTCCCCACGAAGCCTGCAGATCTCACTAAGTTGCTAAATTTGTCATGCCTTGAAACTGGGTCTTCCTACATCACAGAATCAGGTGAGCCCTCTGCCTTCTTTATGGGCATTTCAACTGAAACTTGTAAAAGTAGGTTTGGGAAAAGGAATTCACATCCTCCCACCATGCCATAAAATGAAGAGGTTCAAACCATGAGGCCCAGGGTGGGCTTATGTCTTGCTTCAACTGTGTTAGAGCTGTTATAATGTAGGTCCAGATACATCACGGAGGGGCCTTCAAGATGGAGCTGTGTTGTAAAGAGAAATAGCAACACACCCTCACAGCCCACTTCTTGTCTCTGGAAGCATTCTGGGGAGAAACTTATTCTGGCTTGGGAAAAGTTCATATCCAGCCTCCTTTTTCCATCGCACTTTTGAGTCCCAGCCCGTGGCTCCACACAATATCCCTTTTTCCAGGAACAAATACTAATCTTGGGAATAAAGAAGCAGGCACTTCACCAGGATTCTGCATCGTATCACATGCTGCAAGCCCTCGATCAGCCTTCAGCACAGGTGGCAAAGGGGATCCAGAAGTTAAGGTTCTGATGTTTTCATTTTCAGAGTTCAGCAGCAGTTGTGGCTGCCTTCATTTTGGGTTATTCATCTCAGGACAGCTCCAGCAGAGAAGACCTGCAGGGGCTGCAGAGCCCTCCTGCTCTGAAAGCCTTTGAAGGCTTTTCACGTGGGTGGGAAGAAAGAGTTGCAAAGGTTGCTTTGCCATTGCTGAAAACTGCAGTCCAGGAACACAGCTGTGTGTGATCTTTAGAGGCTTTCCCCTTTGCAGCTGGCCTCATCCTCTCACTGCTGCCCCCCAAAATTTCGAAGCCTCCACAATTTGAAAGCAGCAGTGGAACACAGATTTTATGTCACAGCTGTCCTCGTCCTCTGTGGGATGCATCCAGGCCAGAGTTGGGATGGGCAGCTGTGGCATGAAATGTGGTTTGGTAGGGCAGAGAACCAGGGATGTGGCTGCTGCTTCCTTTTCCTCCTGCCATGCACTGCAGGAAGCACTCTGTGAAGAGACTGATGTCTGACAGAAATAGCCAATTTCTTCTGCTCCCCCTCTCTCTGTGTGTGGAGTCTGTTTGGTGGAAGAGTGAAAGGGGAGAGCAGATGCATGACTGTGGTACTTCCCGTGGTCAGTCATTTTCTTACTCCCTCTTTGACAAGTGCTCCCAAATCCTCTCTCATTAGCACCCAGATGGAGGCTGGAGGACATTAGCCATCCCTCTCATGAAGGCAGCAGTCTCTCTGAGGATGGCAGGTCCTGCCTCTCACATAACTGCGTAAGCATCACTTTCCTTTTGGCAGCCTCCCAGGCACTGCCTCAGCCCACAACTGGCCCTGAGTCCCAAGGGTCTCAGTGGAGAGACCCTGCTCCAGCTTCCCCTCAGGTTTCTGACATCCACCATCCCCACCGTAACCCTGTGCCGCTCCTGCATTACCACCCAATGTGCCACTTGCCCGAGAGATGCTTGCAGCAATGTGTCTGCATCCTTTTGCCTCTAAAAGCAATGCTGTAGGTGACGATGAAAAGAAACAAGATGGAGGGAAGGAGTGCAGGACTTCAACTTGCCTCTTGCCTCTCTCTCACTGCTCGGTCGAGCTGTTTGCTCACTCCGCTGCAGTCAGCCCCTGGGATGGTGCAAACCAGCCAGCTGCCAATTGACGTCAAAGCAGTGCTGGTGGTTTGCACGAGCTGAGGGACTGCTTCTGCTCAAGGTGGGTTTCCAACACCACACAGAAATGTTTAAATCCCCCTGCTTCCCCTCCCTTTGCTCCAGGAAACAAGTGCCTTATTTCATTCATTGGCTGGTTTGGTTATGGCATGAATCCTGCCCATACTTTGGCTACTTGGATGTTTGCTGAGGACCAAGGAACCCAGATAATACTAGCAAAGAGCAGTGGAGTGAAATGAGGAGGGGAATGTAGGGTGAAGCCAAGTTTAATCTCTGCCTCAGTTTGTGCCACATGTTTTCAGACAGGACTAAAGCCCTGTATTTTTTCCTTCTCGCATCGCCTGCGATGTTTTTGAGACTTGTGAAAAAACGAGATGTTGAGTGCCTGCCATCTTTCTTCTCTTCCTCTTCAAATCACTGCCTGTGAAATGTGTCTAGGCTAAGGGAGTTCATTTGAACTGGGTGCATTTCCCCTTGACTGCTCCAGATTTCCTTCAGCCACTTTATTTCTATTTTGTGTTACACTTATTAGTTACAGCCTCCCTATTTTTCCCTTGTCTCCTTATGGATTTGACAGTGACGATGTGAGTACATTTTCCCCAAGCCCAGACCAATGTATTTAAGCACAACATCTTTCCAAACCCAGAGTGATTCCCAGCAGGTGTGCTTGTAGAAGTCAGTGTGCTGACTTCCATTGGCTTTGGGTTGAGTCTGTGCTCTTGAATCAGTCCGTACGTATTGCTGCAGTCCATGAGGCTGTACTCTTTAAGACTGTCCAAAACAAACATGCTTTGGCTGAGATCAGTGCACAGACCATCACGTGAAAAGCTCTGTGATAACAACTGACTGCATGTTTGCTTTCATATGGCATTGACTCTTATTTCCCTGATTATTTTTAGTCTTCAAGGCTGTTCCTTAATCAACCCGCTTCCTTTAACAGCTAGTGTTGCCTCTCGTATGGCTGCATCAGGGCTAATGATGCTTTCTATTAAGCATGGGAAATACATAGTTTTTCATCCATTTCAGTGGTCTTCAATCAGGTCCCTATAACAGCCACTGAAAGAAAAAACCCACCAAACTGCAAGCCAGCTGCAATCAACGTATTCCTTTCAGTGGGGAAAAGCCTTACAGTAAGATATGCTACGCTCAGACAAAGACAAATCAAACAAAGCTTTATTTCTCTTCTACTCTACCTGCATTTTTCCTCCAGGGGTGAGGATTTGCAGCCCCAAAGCTGTCCAGAGATGAGGAGTGGAGCAAGCCTGGCACCAAGCCCCATCTGGAGTGAACAGTGTTTCCATGCTTGAGAGAGGAGGCAAGGGAGGGGATGCACCCCCAGCAGGCTGCTTCAAAGTGTAGACAAGGCTTTGAAGCTGCTTGAAAATGTGGGATATTGCAATAAATTTATGAGGAGGTGAGTGTTAAATGGAACATGCCACCAGGATTCATATTTTGACACACATCTGCCCAGGTCAAGCCATGCTGTGATTCAGGCCTTTTGTTGCACTCACACATGGTCACACATCTGCACAAAGCTGTGGCTTCCCCTTCACCGCAGGTTTTAGTGTCATTTTATGTAAGTTCATGTGTAGACTTCATGTTATACAATGCCTCCCCATCTCCCTCTGCAAGGGTAAATGTGTATATGTGCCAACATGGGCATAGGTACAGCTGTGCTAACAGAGCCTTGCCATCCATGCCCGGAGAGCCCAAGTTCACCATGGGTTGGTGTGACATTGTTGTCTACAGACCCCTTCAAATAGGATCAGTTTCCCTCAGGGATGTGTCTGAACCTCAATGCCCATGGATCCCACATACTCTCACAACCCTCTTGCTCAGTGTGACACAGAGGGGTTCCTGGTGCTTAGCTGCAGGTCCTGATTTTTCTCTTTTTCAGGTGTGATTTCCAGGGGCTTTGGTGGTGGCAGGACCAGGGCCTGCCTGTTCCCACTCTGCCATGCTACACACACTGCTTCTGCTAATCAAGTCACTTGTTGTCTATTAGCAGGCAATTAGTCTCTAGGATTTTCAACCACTGACTCTCTAATTCTTGACAATTTGCTACAAACAATAGTGCAATCAGTGACTGGAGAAGAACTCAGGAGAAGTTTCTGGAGCCAGTTTGCAAACTGTGCCTCCCCTGCCCTGGCTAAGCAGGGGCTGTTTGCACACAGCCCCTTTTTCAGGGCTGGTGGAGGATGTGTCAGGAAAAGTCCTGTCACTCTGGAAAATGGAGAAGCAAGAGAAACACTGAAACCTGGGTGGAGTGAGTGTGAAAAGTTTTATTAGAAACAAAATGAAGATGCAACTCCTGTTAATTCAGAAGCACAGACTTGCCAGCTGAGATCCTAGAATGCAACAAAAAATGCTGGATCTGCAAACGGTAGCCTTAACAGAATATATATGGATATATGAGTACAGCCCATAAACTGTCCTTCCACACCTCTCAGCCCTGTTAAAAAATTTAACTCCTTTGGTAACAGCAAAGTCTATCAGCAGAAGCCTGGCTGGCTGGGTCTGCACCTGATACAGTCCAGGAGACTTGGACCAGACAGGAGGAGTGCATATAAATACACTGATTTTCGTGTTCCTGACCTAACAACACCTTGGATCATGAAAACCCAAAGTGTTTAGAGTGCTCAGTTTATGGTGATTTATTTGCTGCACTGTTTCACTGTCTCTCAGTGCTTGGGCAGCAAAATGGGACAGTAGACTTTCACTTTTCCATCAGCTCCCCTTTGTTCCTCTTGTGTGCATGCTGCTCGCCTGCCTGGATTTGTAAGGTGGAAGGGAAAGCACAAATGTCTATTTTCTATTCTTTGCAGTCTGATTGTTCCCTAAACTATCCCACTAAATCCCTGGTGACCAGTACAGCCAGTGTAAATGTGGGCATAGCTGCAGGGCTTGGTTGACTCGGGCATGTTATGGATCTGGGCCACTGGCTGCCCCTGTCCTCCCTGTGCCAGCACTGGCAGCTGTGGAGCTGGAAGAAAATGTGCCAAAAAAGACATGAGGATAGCTTCCACACCCCTCTACAGCCTGCTGAAGGACAGATCAGGGAAAGGCTTTCTCTCATCACAGTTCTGGAGAAAGTAAGGAGAAATCCCTCTTCAGTCAGCTTTGGGCCAATTAAAAATAGTTCTTCTTGCATAGCCATGAGAGTGAAATGAGGTTTAAAAGCTGCCTTACTCAAATATCTCATTTCCAGGAAAATCAGGGCTCTTGAAGCTGAGGCCTACCTTAATTGTTGTCACACTCTATCTTTCCCATAAATTGAGGTCAGCCCAGCACTTGCCATTCAGAATCCATCTGACTGAAGGAGAGGTGTGCATTCAAATCCCCCTCTGCAGGTTATTCTCCCAGCTCAGGCTGGGCTCCTGCTTGCATTTGGTGGCTGTTCCTCATGTCTATGCCAGGCAGGAATATCTGGGTGCAGCCAGGTGAAGAGGGCCTTCATTTGTGAGCTTTGGTGGGTCTCAGCTCCACACTCCCTCTGCAGTCACTGTAAGTCAGCCTTAGTGTCTATGCTCTAATGCAAAGGTGGCTTTGTGGAGTGGGAAGGCATTTTGGTAACAAATGAAACATGCACCACCCATATCTTCTTTAAAAAGAAAGATAAAAGAAATCTCCAGCTCCTCCACTACAAGTTTGAAGTTTAGACGAGTCTTTCAACTGTTTGCTTGGAAGGCATGGAAATCGGGTACCAAAACCGAAAGAAAAATGTACCCTGGTCTTTGTAAATGCAAACATTGTTTATTATATATGACTACAGAAGCAACCTAGCAGAGGATAAATGCTGCTGATTCGTGATTACAGGAGGCAGCAGTGGAGCAGAAGGAAAAGATCTCTGGTGGGGGCAACTGAAGAGACCTGAGACGAGGTAGCCCAAAACACATCTTCTTGGAACCCTTCCTACAGGTGCTAGAGTCTGTGTGTGGCCACCAAAAACTGAACTCGGGAAGATGTTGTTGGCTGAGACTACAGCACTGCCTGACGTGACACAGGACAGGACTTCCATACACTTCAGAACAACTTGGCCCTGCCTTGGGATTTATGTTACAGGCTGGCAAACAGGAGAGGTCCTCGACTTCAGCTGCCTGAGCCCAGCTGGGCGTGGTGGATCCCCAGTGCCTGCCCGGTGCCTTAAGGAGGCTTTGAGCTTCGTGCCCAGGACAGAACTGCTGTTGTTCCTCTGCACCTCCCTTGAATCCCCCTAAGCCAACACCCTTTGCTAAGACTGAAAAACATTTTCCAGACACAAGCATGTGTACGTGTGTGGGTGGGTGGGGTGCAGGGGACTATGAAAATTTCAAGGGGAGGTATGACATCCTGACTTTCTAAATATAGAGGACCTGAACTGCGGCTTCTCTCACACGCTACCAGTGTGCTTTCTCTTTCGAAAGGCCCTCAAAGCAAATATTGCACTGGCTGGGAGAGGGAAAAAAAAAAAAAAAAGAGTCCTGTGAGTTGATTGCAGCTCGCAGAGCTCTTGCACAGAGTTGTTTTTTGGGCGAAGCTCCAAGCGGTGCCCACGCAGAGCCAGTCAGGCCAGCGAGGCGCGGATGGCCGTCACATGAAGGCGGTGGCGGGACCAGTGGGCTGGTGGCAGTCCTTGCGCAGGGTCAGGACCTGGCGGTGCTTCCCCTTCACCCACCAGCCCCTGATCTTGCAGCAGCAGCAGGGGACGGAGAGAGTCGCAGACCCTGGTGGGGTTAAGAATGTGACATTTTGGCTTCGTGTAAGGCGCCACGTCTCAGTTCCCTTTTCGCTGCCATTACTGTCGCTCCACTATTTGCATAGCACAACATCAAAATGCCTCAGAGCCAGAGGAAAGTGGTAGTTGCTGCTTCTCCTTTTAAAAACCAAGCAGTTATCCATGCAACACCATCACTCCCTGTGTGTGCTTGGGGTGGAGGTACAGGCACGACACCAGGGGATTATGACCTTTGCAAAAAGTTTTGCAGAACTGAATTTATTCGAGACTGATGATCTTTAAGCCAAGCTATAAAATCCAGTGGAGAGTTATATCCCTGTAATAGACCCTATTAGAGGGTCTAGCACAGTCTATAGAAAGGAACTCCTCTCTATTAAATTCTCTAGGGCTTGAGTTCTCATTTACACAAAGGGGCCTTTTAGCTCTGTAAAATGGCCATAAAGTAGGTGTAAAAATGATTGATGTGGTCTTTACAACCTCTTTACACTGGGAAAACAGTGTAAAGTGGCCAAAGTGCAAATGAGAATCACACCTGGGTTTGTGAGAGTAAATTACATTGAGCCCTTTGCAAATTCTGTGTGTCCATAATGGTTTAATCCTACCTCTTTCTGCAGAGTTCACTCAGCAAATAAATTTCCAGGACTTAAAAACAATGTTTTCTTCCTCAGCATCTCTGACCTTTCCAAGCCTTTTAGTCCCAGTCTTTCTCCTGGTGCAGTCTGTGTGGACACCAGGAAAAGGCTGGGAAGCAGAAAATCCTTTAATTAGTACTTCCTGAAATACTTGATCCATGCAAAATACATGTTGTAAAGCCATACCCTGGGGAAACCAGTTCCAAAAGCTTCCATGTCCATTTCCTCTTTTCTCCTGTTTTGATTTTAAGCTCTTGGGATACATAAAGAGGAAATACAGAAGTTAATCTTTGCTAGATCAAAATGCTCTATTTATTCATTAAGCATATAAAACACCAACAGAATACATGATGAATATTGCTTTCTTTCAGAGCAAAGGGTTAAGCTGTGTCGTGCTGATTAGTGAACCAAACTCTTTGGTGGCAGCTGGAAGTAGATGATATGCTGATACGGAGGTGCACAGCTTGTTAAGTGGAGAAGGCTGTGTTATCCAGATCTCCCTTCTCTTCCCTGTTGACACACTGAAGGCATTTGCAGTGGCTCTGTGATCATCCCTACCATGTCATCCGTGCTCTAGGGCAATCCCAGCAAATTTAAGTCCAGGGGTAAGTAGGCAGAGGCCAGGCAATGTGAGCTGAGCCCGGTCTAACAGGGGCTGGCCTCTGGGAGCCCAGCACCTGGGAGGTGATGGGAGACAGGGAGTGAAAACATGTGGGTGAGATGGAGATCAAAGGATTAAGGAGACAAAAGGTTGGCTCTGGTGGAAATGCCACTTGGCTGGGGCAGCCAGCTGTGTCCCACAACAGCTTTCTGCTACCAGCCTGCATGCAGCACAGCCTGAGCTAGAGCACTGCAGACCCAAGGTATCTTCAGAACAACAGGGACATTAGGGATGGGCAGGGTGGGAAGGATGGCCTGCTCTGCCAGTAGAGCCTTCCTCTTGCTTCGCCAGCCATCGGGCCACAGCACATGGTGGTGAGCTCAGCTGTTGTTCAGCCTCCCCTCTATCCCTCTCCACTTCTTGTAATCTTCCTTGTTAAGAGCCCAGATTTTTGGCTGGAGGGAGGGGCAGGTGCACCAAGGGTCACGTAGGTAGGAGGAAGGTATATCCTCTGCCCTACACTTCCACAGAGAGCACAGGTCTGTAAGAGATGGGGACAAACACCCCAGTACAAGCAGCTAGTGAAAGATACCCCTATGTACCCATCTCACATGGGAGGCTGGCCCTGGCAAAGGTCCACGAGCACTGCTTGCAGCATGTTCCACTAGAGCTGTGGTAGATGGGCTGGTTCCCTCCAGATCCCACATCGATGGCCCTGCCAATGCCAGCAGATGAGTCCTGCATCACCAGCCACCCTGCACACTCCACTGCTGTCTCAGCTTGCCCCAAGCATGCCTGGGAGCCAGGCTTAGGTCTTGGGATGGGTGGTGACATGTAGGCAAGGGAACAGACAGCCTTGCAAATGTGCCCTGCAGCCAGACTTACTAGTGATTGTTACTTTTAGGTGCATAAAAAAGGCCATTTGGAAACTGGTCTCAACAACCTTCATTTTCTGAAGCTCCTCTCTTTGCGGCTTGGCAGAAAGCACCTTGGCGATGCTATGTCTACTCTAGAAGCACTTTCCATGACAAAAACTAGAGCTCATACACCCAGCAGTGTTCTAGGCAGGCCACAGGAGACAACTACACTGACCCTGGAGGTTTGCTGGTCTAGCCCTGGGATGATGTGTGATCACCATATGGAAGACAGTTTTTGGGTAGGATCAGAGTCCCTTAGACAATTAGGATTTTCCCAAACTGGGTTTTTCAACTTCCTGATGGTTAGTTTTGCTGCAGAAACAGAAAGTTTTTTCTTCTTTGAATCCTTATATAAATTTGATTTGCTTCCTCCTTGCTAATGATTCTGGCACAGTTTTTCTGGCATGTGGTTGCTCCACCCCACCTCAGAGATACCCTTGCTCTGTCTGGGATCGGGAAATCCCTAGTCATGGCAGGGTGTGAGCACCAGCTGCCTGGCTCTTGCATGGATATGTATCAGCAGGCAGTGCAAAATACTGCTGATTGGGAATTGCTCCTAAATTTAGAAGTCCATGATGTCAAGGGAGAAACCAACATAGTCGTCTCGGTATAAGACTAATAAGACATAAAGCACTTCTAGAGCCACACTTTCATGATGAAAAGCACCATTTGACTGTGCTTTGGTTTTTTATACTCATTAAGAAATCATTCTTCTTTTGCCCTCATTATTATAAACTATGTCTTTGGGAGACTGGCAGTCTCTTTTTGCTTCCCTCTCTCCACCCCATTTTAAAAACATTCATTGTTGCAGTGATATATCTTTCAGGGCTCTTGGCCCAACTCCACTGCTGGTGTGTAAGGCTGATTGTCTTCAGAGGAGTTACACCAAAAATGCATTTGGCCTTTTGTGCTTGGAGTATAATTGGTGGAACTGGGTAGAAACCAGGTTTGTGAGCCTGCAATTACAGCAATGTCAACGTAGTTTTCAACATGTGTAGTGACTTAGAGTCCTCCAATGTAGAAGTGCAACTCAAGTTTCCTTAACTTGATCTTTTGTTCCCAGCTTCAGAATTCTGTCTGGGGTCTCAAGCAGATCCCACCAAATCACCATTAGTCAACTCACTCATATTGTTGTTTATTAGTAATTGGATTGGGTAACCTATATAGTTACTCACTCTGAAAAGCTTTATGTATATTTCATATGGCAGCCAGCAATATATTCACTACACTGTTGGTCTCAACCTGCATTTGAAGAGGTCTTGACCTCCTTTATTACTTTTCCAAATGTTAAATCTCCGTCAGGTTAGCATGGATTATATCCAGAGCGTCAAGATATGATATATTCTCTAAGCATGTTCAGCATAGTTATAATTAAGCAGCTTGGATCAGATCCTTATATGGTAGAACTCAGTATAGCTTCTCTGAAGGCAAGAGGGAAATGGACCCTATTTTGTAATGGCTGTAGCCCTGCAGATGAGATCCCAGTGATTCTGTCTATGGCTATTAAAGATCTTCTTTGGTGAGTATTTGTACCGCTGCATCTTTAGCACTTTGTGACCTCTAAATAATATCACAAGAGACCTTTTGCAAGAGCAGCCTCCTGAAATGCTCTTAAAATGATTGGAAAATATATTCATTAAAACTGTGTGAATGTTTTTCCCTTGTCAAAAACCTTATAAACACTCATCCATTCACAGTGTCTATGGTGGCAGCATGCTGATATTTTCCATTTCCTGGCTACAACCCCCTGCCAGCCCAGACCCTACACTTTCTGCTTCTGGCCTTCAGTAACAGTTAGAGGGTGAAACCGAACGCCCACATAGAAGACCTGGTATCTGTGTTTCCACATCACAAAGCATGTCAACAGGCACACCAGGGCTGCCACCAGGTTGAGAGCCATCTGCAGAAGTAGGTACAGGTTGAGCATGCTGGTGAGGCTATCACAGTCAACTGCATCCTCGTAGATGAAGGTCCTGCCAAGGGGGTCTGCAGTGTCCAGTTTGCACTGACAGGACTCGAGGATGGTATCGCAGGTAAATTTGGTCATCTGCAAATAATGGTGTGCAGCAAAAGCCACTGCCAAAACACAGGCAACCAGAGCCAGGGCACTCAGGAGAAAATACATCAGCTGAAAGAAAGATTTAAAAAAAAAGATTAAAACAGTTTCTCCAGCTGCACAGGGATTGAGGAACACAGAAGGAATGCATGCACATGTACAGCACAGGGAATGCATGTATCCAGTGTACTGCATGGACATTGGGTGCTTCAACAAC
>NW_008667480.1:25663-46446 GCF_000695815.1 Acanthisitta chloris | reverse complement strand
GCAGGTCTCTCTTGCATATTTTGTGTATTGCCTTGTGATTTTGAGACCTGGTGAGAGTGCCAAGAAATTGGTATCTGTGTACAGGCAGAAGCTTTATACAGAGGGAGGAAGCACCTGCCTCCACCATTGTACCTGCATTGACTAGACTCATAGTCATCAATTGAGACAAATTAGTGCAGTTGCCTTGAAGCAGAGCTGAGCAGACTGAGACTTGAACTGACACCTTATCCCAGGCTGTGCTGAGCAGTAGGTGGTTTTGAAACTTTGCTCATGTGTTATTCCCGGCTCTTGGTTTGCATGCCCAAACAAACCTGATTTATACTTGCAAATCAGGCAGTGAGGTGGCTGATCTCCTGCTTGTGGCCCTGTGAATGCAGCCAGCCTGCTTGCTTCCCAGGTCCTACTGTGGAATGGGAATGCAAATCTCCACAAGAAAGTGTGTGCTATGCTCAATCTCCTTCCAAATCTTGCCCCATAAACATGGTGGAGTCTTTCAAAGGTGTGAAAGAGCAGTGGCCACATTTCCTTTCCCAGTGCTATGGAGTGAGAAGGACAAGGCTCTGTTTGTCACCTCCACTGCTCCTTACACCAGTGGCAGCTTAAAAATAGGATGGCTTTTATCAAGGGTAGCTCTGCAGAGTCCACCCCCACAAATGCATGGAAATTGGCAGCAGCTCAGGGCCTTTGACACTCTGGGATGCACCTGAGACCTTTGCATACCAGCACATATGGACTTTCCTTGCTTTTGATGGCTGAAACTGGCAGTTGCTGCACTGCACACAAAATATGTGTGAATGTATATTAAAATCATATTCTGTGTTCAGCCAAAATAGCATTTTTGGTTCTGTTCAGCACTGTAGAAACATTTATTTTTCTTGGCGTCTTATCTGTCAGACACATGGCATCGTTGGGAATCTGTTATTTTAAACAGCAGCTTCTCTCTCTCTTAACCTCAATACCACAAGCAAAATATCAATAAAAAAGCATTTTTTATGACCTTGAAACTCCAAGTATGTATGTCTTGATAAAATTCACACTCCTGGTGTATTTTTCTTATATCTACAGTGTGAATCAATCTTCTATAGGGTTGCTAGCTTGAAAAAAATGTTTGGACTTATTGCAGGTCCTGAAGCACTATTTTCCTCTCATATCACTGAATTCGTACAGAAAGATCTTAGTTTCTGAGACTTGGCTACTATTAAATTTAATGACTTCCCCTGCAGCCTTAAACCAAGGGCAGCTTCAAAATGAGGGTGGCTCTTATTAAATGCAATTACTTTACCCCCGCAGCTTCAAGGCAAAGGTCCATGGGAAAGGTGAAGCTGGAAAATGGGCCACCTCCTCATACAAAGCTCCCAGAAGATGGAGTGCTACTGACTGATGGACCCTCCAAACGAAGATGTGGTAATTCATAAGCCGATGGCATTATTTTAAAGGATGGTGCAAATGTGTTTGATGGGGAAAACAGAAAATGGGCAAACACACTGGTTGTTCTGTGATGCAGAAGTCCTAGTGGACTGGCTGGAAGTCCCTGGATTCAGCCCAGCAGAAGACAGAATCAGGCCTCCCTAATAAATGAGGTACTAAGCCAAGACTACACAATGTGCCTGATTATCCCTTGGCAGGTATTTTATTTAGCTGCCAACTTTCATCCAAAGTCAGGACACAACAGCATGAAATCCATGGCCTAAGCCATGCTCCAGGTACAATCAGCAAGAATTTGCCTGTTCTGTTCCTGAAGGGAAGGAAATCTCAGAATCTGAATGCACAGGCATCTCTTACAGTGATTCTCAGAGGTGAACAGAGATGTGTGGCGTCATAGGCCAATTTCCAAATAGCTTATTATTCTCACAGGATGTTTGCAGAGGAATCACTTTGTGAGCTGCTGAAAATGCACACATTTCCAAACATCAGAGGTGAGGCAAATGCAAACACTGTCTGTGAGGGAGCACAAGACAGTGAGTGCTGAGATTCCATCATCAGACTAATCACATGCCAGACCTGCAGGCAACTTCACCAATCACAAACACTGTGTAGTGGGCTTTGCCCATGAACCAGATCTTGCCACTGCAAAACTGTTTTTTCAACAGCCTCAGAGAGATAGGCACTGTGATTGCTGCTTAAATAGAAGGAGAAAAGGGAAGCGGGGAGAGACAGTGTGTGATGAGGTCAGAGCATGGCAGCTCATCCTCCTTTGGGTTCCACATATGAGGAAGAGACACTTTAGCAATATTTACTGGCAGTTGTTTTGATCTGTGGCTAAAAGAAAATGAATAACCTAAGATCAAGTTCCTCATGGAAAAGGTCTCTCATAGTTATCAGAGGTGAAAGCAGGAGGGTTCGCAGGAGTAGATCAGGGAGCCCCTTTAGAAGGTAGTGGTGGCTCAGGCACAAGCCCATGCAGGGAACAGGAACTGTGGTGTGTGTGTCACAGTGTGGGCTGCTGGGGCTCAGTGGGCAGGAGGAGAAGATGTCACGCTACCATGGTAGATGCCTTGATGAGGACCACAGTGAGTGATGTGTCAAGTATTAACACACAGCCCAGGAAGTCCACAGGATGTCTCAAGATTTTCCTGTGTGAGCCTGGGATTCGCTGTTGTGTCCCCCTAAAGGGCAGTGCTGGATGAAGCATCAGGCCCCCAAGGAGGAGAGAACAACCCACTGAACAATTGTCTTTGTCTCATGATTGTAATCTCGCATCCTCAGCCTTGTTGAGGAATAGCTAATGTTCATTCATTCAGGGACAGCCTTCAACTGACATTTGAAGATTTGAGAAGTGATACTGGACATGTAGATGAGTCAAAGCCCTGGAGATCAAAACCCTGGAGAAGACTTTTAGCTTCTACTTTGTTAAAATAGGTGTGTGCCCTCCCTGTGTCCAGAGCGACAACAGCTCCCAGGGAGGACATGGGACAGGGGAGGTGAACAGAGTGGGAACGACTGGGAAGTTTGTGGCATTCTGCTATAGGAAAGACTGGGAAGGGGGATCTTGGGGAGGAGAGTGCTTTGGGTAAGCAACAGTCCATGGGCTATTGACAGAACCAGAAGTTTCAATGGAGATTTTTGACTCCAATTCTGCCACGTAATGAGGAATGACCCATTTTACATCACCTGGGGAGCAATTTAAAAACGTTTATTTTCTTACAGGCAGCAATTGCTCACATTCCTCACTGCCAGGGTGGGTGGTGTTGCTAAGAGTGGCAGAGATGTCCCAGCTGCCCAGCCCAACATGCCATTCCCACCACGAGGGATGACTCCCTTCCTGCTTGGATGCCAAGTTCAATTTAATGCTGCAGGGCAGGCAATAAAAAGCCTGGCGTGGCAGCTCCTGCCCAGCCCAGCAGCTCCCTGGGCAGCCCTAACACTTACTTGTGGGTGTAAAGGTGACAGGCAAGAACATAAGGGCAGCCAAAGGAGAGAAACAATTGTCCTTCTTCTCCCTTTCTTTATGTAAGTATGGGAGAAGCTTGACAGAGGCACAAAAAACACACCGGGGTCTAATTTCTAACGAAGGATGGATGCCAGGTTTTGAAAAGCTGCTCCTTGCATTTTGCTTCCTTCTGCCTTTCTCGGTTAATAATCACTGTTATTTTGTGTTGCTTGTGTTGGTATTTTTCTTGGTTATTATGTGTCTGCAAAATATTAAGAGCACTGAAAATTACAATAATAACGAAAAATAGTCCTGGAAAATGGTGTTAAGTGTTCTCAGCCTTGATCTTCTAGTTGCTTCCCAATGTCAGCGAAGCAGTTTTGGGGACCAAGGTGGGGTATGGTGAGCAGTTTCTGCACCTCTCTTGCAATGCTCAGATGGGAATTTGCTTTGTGGAAGAGTGCAAGTCCCCATGCTTTCCCAACATGTTGCCATTAAAAATTAAAACTTGATTTATGTGTACCCATTTCATGTCACCCTTTTTCTTCTCAGTTCACCATCTCTACTTAATCTACTTAAACTTCCAATCTTCCACTGAACATTTCCCAGATTATCCTGGTTTTGTCTGTCCAAATCTCCTTGATGTTCTTAAAACATGACAAATAAAATGGCATCTTGTTCTGATTTTAAATGTTTGTTATTAGAGTTTTCCCTTTATGGACTGCAGTTTCTTCCTTGGCTGCCTGAAAGGTAGCAGAAAACATTGCATTTCAGGTGCATTTTCACTTCTTTTCATGTGGTTTTAAAAATATCCCCTGTATCAACTTTTCTGATTATATTTAATGACATAAGGAGCAAAAAAATGCTTAGAAAAAGTCAAGGTACCTTTACTGTGAACTGCACACAGGTCTTCTCATCAGGTTGGTATGAAATACAAAGCATAACAAATCCCACCAAGGACACCACACAGACCTGCAAGGCAAGAGATGTAAAATGTGTCAAGGTTAAAAAATACCCTACAAAATACAAAAATACTTTTTTTTCAAGCAAAACACCCTTCTGTGTAGCAGGACCATAACTCAAGAGGCAGTGTGGAGGCAAAGTCATCAAAGACATAGCCCAGCAATAGCCTCTAGGAAGTGTGTCAAGTTTTTGTCAAAAAGGAACAGAAGGCTTATGAAGTTGGGCTTGCAAGCCCAAAGAGCACCAACCTATGTACCTCTGGGTGCTGACAGGGTTTTTATGTCACCAATGCAAGTTGTAAATCACTAACCATGGCTGTTGCTGGATAAGAAGTAGCACAGTTTATAGCAGAGTCTTTCACCCTCTCCTAGAGCAGACACCTTACCAAAGAAGACATCTGTGTCCCCTGCAATCTGAAACTGTTTTAGCCCTGTGGCAGTAATTGCTGAAGGTTAACAGTAATGGAAAAGTATTTATGCACTTTACTATTCATTTAGCTGTCTTTATTATTAATTATGGATTTATTTGCAAGACATGCTCACTGGTAGGCATTTTCCAGCCACATAAAGGAGAGAAAATCCACTCTGAGGAGCTAGCCCAATAAAAAATTACATGTTTTTTTAAGCAGTGTTTAGAAAACATGGGGGGATGCTGGGTCTCCCCACTGTGCTAAGCACTCCAGTCCAGTGCCTTCCTCTCACTTTTTGAAGACCACCCAGCAGATCTCACAGAGAACACAGGAGCTCTGCAAGCAGACTGCTGCTTTTTGGCAGTTCATCCCCTGGACAAGAAAAGTTGGGTCCTCAGGCACCAGGTGAGGGCTCCCTGTGTCACCGTGGGGCTGCTGGGGCCAGATCAGAGCATGTGAGGGGTTTTGGCTGTGCTTGCAGAGGGAGAGGGCATTGTTGGTGGCTGGAGCTGTGCTTGGAAGAATCTGTGCATGTTTGGGTTACCTTGGAAAAACAGGAGAGTCAACAGCATGCAAGTGTTTTTAAATGCCACTTCCTATCAGACCTTTAAAAAAGGTCCAGGTGAGACAAGCCTTAGTGGGGACCTTAGCTGAGATCAGCCAGTGTCCTTTCAGAGGTCTTGTCTACATACAGGGCCAGGAGCACGTCTTGTCCTCCTTGCTAGGAGCATCTTCCTTATAAATGATGGCTATGAAATTCTCAGTGACTAGAGAACCTGGAAAATAACTACTCACAGATTTGTATCTCTGAGTAGCAGGTATTTGTTTATTCAGTGCTGGGCACAAGGGGGATCGTTCCACCAAACTTGTGCAACCAGGGACAAAACTTCATGGTTTTTATACATTACTTCCAGAGATGGGTGGTCATTATTATTACAATTAGTTCTAAAAAAAAAATCATTGTCACCATCTCCTCCCTCAACCAGCAGTAATGGCCCTTTAGGGCATACTTCTCCTATCTTGATTATCTCTCCCCTTTGTTCACCCAGCAGGCATTCCCTGGCCCTTTAGGGCTTTCTTCTCCTTATCACTGCAGCAGGATTCTCTATTTTTTACCCACTTCATTTTAGTTCTGGAGTTTGCAAAAGTTCTCATTAATCAGAAGCTTTCCCAGAGCAGTGAGATTAGCCCTCTCAGGCCAGGCCCAGGTGTGAGCTGCCTTTGCTCAGGGTGGGACTACACCATGGAGATGCCTGCAGGGCTCCATCACAACCCCATTCCCACCAACTCACTGCATGCCCTGGCAGTGCTGTTCCCATCCAGATTTCCAGCTCCACAGGGGACTGTTTGACCCGCAATGAAAAATGCAGAGCTGTCTTTTTGGACAGCAACAGCTAAACACATTTCTTTTATGATCTGATGCACAAAAGACCAAACTTTTTGTATCTGGATTGCTGGTGTAAGGCCCTAGACAGCAGATCTGCCTCCCAACACATGGAGAGCCATGTCCCTCAAGAACCTGTGTGATTAATAACACTTTTCCCCATAAAGTTTTAGTTCATGTCATTTCAGTAGACCATGAATAGGAAGTATTGCCCGAGAACATTTCTAAAGAAAGCGTCAGGATTATTTACTCCTTTCCATGTCATGTGTATTTATATTCTGGTCCTATGACTTGCACACGGCCTTCAATTTATTTGTTTCTTTCTCTTTGTTGTTGACAGCCATAGCTGACAGGGTTGTTGGGGGAAAAAACAACCTTTCTTGTCAAAGGTCCTTCAGTGCTGGTTTGTTTTTTTCCCCCTGTAGTGCTTCTATGTGACTCAACTATGTTTTATTTCTCCTGATTAATTGCCTATGTACTTGGTCCCTTCCACTGTATATTAATCTTTTAATTCAATTAACATGCCTATAAAACTTAAATCTTAAATAGATCATATCTCTAGTAATATCCAAATGATAATCTCCCCCAGTGGCAGTAGTGGCTGGAGGAAAGAACCTGCAGGAAGAACTAAAAAAAAACTTAAAGGCTTAAATACACACACTTAACGTTACATCCCCAGAATTCAAGAGAAGTCAAAGGGGCTTCTCACGACAAAGCTAGACTTAAGTATTTTCAGGATCTGATGCTGAAGGATCTTGTTATAAGCGATAAATCAAATTTGCTTTGCTTCAGCTACACTAGTAGGGCATTTACACTTGCAGGGCCAGATTTGCCTCCAGGTTACTCCCATGAGACATCATGGGACTGTTCCCACTCTCTCATTCCCGTTCCTGTTTTCCCACAGAAAGCTGACAGAGCTGCATTTATTTCCGAGGGCAGAGTTAGATACCAATGGTGGAATTTTCTCTCTACCATCAAGTGCCTCATACAACTTTTGCAAACCCCCTGCAGCCTTCAATGTGGCAGGATCAGACCTCCCTCCTCAGAAAGCTTCCCATACAAAAGGCTGTTTAAAAGGATTTCCATTCCTGCATATGCTTTCTAAAGTTCCTCTGTGATTTAAATAATATCCTCAGGGATACTCAAAGAGGCACATTTGTAGAGAGGTATTTGCAAAAGATTACATTGGGTCAGGATTCCAGCAAGTCTTGGCCAGGATATTTCAGAAAGCTGAAGTATTCCTTTTATAACAATATACCAACATTTTTTTTTGAACCAGAGATGTATATTTTTGCAAGTGATGGTAAAAAATAATGTTGCTGAGAATTATGACCCACATGCGTTTTACATTTCACTTCTTTAAAGGTAAATTCACTCCTTGGAGGAAAGCAAAGTGTGGAACATTTATATATGAAACAGCTCTATGCTTCTATTTTATACATTATTAATAGATCAGCTTTGAATTATACCTGTGAAGTGTAACAGAATAACTACAAAAATCCTCCGGTTGATATTTTTCAGGACCTGCTAAGTGACTAAAACAGCTGCAGGCACGTTACAGATGCTTAGATGTTGATTGCTAAGTAGCATTAGGTAATCCTGTGTCCTAGTGCTTCAATAGCCACTGCAATATCCCAGCGTGAAGCATACATTTCCTATGCCTTATTGACTAAGCACACGACATAAAATGCAATTGAACTTGCTTTAGCACATGCTTGCCACCAATCAATATGCATTTGTTACACAAATAAAATAGATTCTCTCAGACCTGCAGGATAGCAGTTAATTAGATCAGCTCTGGTAAACTGTTATCTAGAAATCTAGAAATATGCATCTCTATGTTGAGCAAATTTCAGCTTAAGTTTATTTCAGGACCCTATTTCAAAATTTCCATATGGACTAACACACCCTTTGCTTGAATAGGTAGTGACGTGAAAGGTTATGCAAGGAAAGAATATAATTTTAGGAAAGCACTGTCTAGAAAAAGACCCAAATGTGATACAGGAATATTTAGGAAAGGTAAAGATTTAATTTTGCTTAAGGCATACCCTGTGAAATCCCCCAGTTCACAAGCCAGGGAAAACAGCTATTTACTAGCTGAAAAACTTAAAAGTTTATGCTGTAAAAAATTTTTTATGACTATTTCTTTTCCATGAGAAGCAGTAGACATTCCTTGCATTGGGCAGGAATATCTCAGGGCTCAAAAGTGAGTTAAGAATTACTGGTTTTAAGACCACAATCAAAATAGGGTTAGAAATTTTCCAGGTTGTTCCCACCCCAAAGAGGTCACAATGCTGAGAACTAAATCAAGTTCCTATAGGTGTCATGAGGAACAGGACCAGATCCCAACTGCATTCAGGAATGGGTTCTAGCTGATTTGCCTGGAAGGATCCCTGCACACACAAAGATCTGGCTTGCAGTCCTTGGCTCTTCAGGAATTTGGCAAACCAGCTCTCCCTGTATGTGCTACAGGCCAGCACAACTGGGTGTTCCACACAGCTTGGAGCCTCAGTGCTGCAAAATAGATGGTAAAGCAGTGCTTAAAACCACAGAACTCAAGCAGTAAAGAGGACAGACCTCAAGCTTTGTCCATGAAGCTCACAGACATTCCAACCCAGTGAGGACCACAAGTCTCAGGACAAGGGAGTGCCTCTCCCCATCCTCACCTCCCTGCAGCTCACTCACATCTGGTCCTGCAAGGGCTAAGCACAATGTGTATGACCAGCACAAGGACACCACGCGGTAGTGATGAAGATGGTTAGGTATTGTACGTAATTGGGGGAAATATGAACACATAGGGCACAAATTTCTGCTGTGGTTTGCATTCATTACTTTTGCACATTGACATATTAATGTGGTTTGCTTTATTTAGACAGATTTCAAAACCACAGATTGCTCTAATCTGTCTCCACCTCTCCCCTGTATACTTGTAAAACTAGGGGTTTTTTTGTTACTGCTACCATTTCAGCCTGAGTGTTGCTATATAACAGGTGGTTTTCTCTGGCAAAGTGCTTCCTATCCAAAGCACCCTGAAAACATTTACCAGCACATGAGGCTGGTAAAGTAGGCGAGTGGGAAACATCCATCAAGAAATGAAGGAAGGAGACAAAACTCTGGCTCAAAGGAGCATCTTTGGTCTATGCCACATCACAAGGCAAATGCTGCAAACACTCACACAGACAGGATAGCACATCTGCCCTTTATGTGGGACCTTGTTAGCAAGAACTCCTGGAACAACCTTTAGGGGCAGAAAGCAAATACATTGGAGGAAAATACCTCTCAAATACACACAGTGAAATGCCACACGGCATTGCTGAGACCCACAGGTGGAGTCTTCCTTTTTAATAAGAATGCAAACACAAACTTCAGGGAAAAAACTGCTATTAATAGAATTAGGAAAAAAAATCCCTTATGGATAGTTATTTTACAGTTGCTCACTTCAGGATACTGTGGATCTTTCCTTGTAGGGACAAGGTTAAAGAATCATCTCTTGTAACTATCTCTAAAGTCTCTAGCTCACCTTCAGAGCTGATACTTGGCTTGATAGCTCATCCACCTTATCAGATAAGGCAATGCTTAGCTCACATCTACACCTTTGGAGAAGCCTCATTACCCACCAAATTTAACCCTCCCACTGGACACAGACTTTGATGCAAGAAATAACTCGTCCCTGTTGGCTTTGCCATTAGAAACCTGGAGCATCTCTGGTGCCAGACATCTGTACAGGCTGTTGCAGACAGCAGCACTGAAGTGCATTCGCTTTAGGAGGTTTGAGGGAACTGTGATGAAAGTGGGTGCTGCAGGCTGCTTTCACTGCCAGCTTTCATCAGCCTTAGGTCAGCCTGGGTCTCACTACCACATGTAAAAGAAGCCAGTCTGCCACACAGAGGTGTTGTGCCTTAATGGGGTTTTTTTTCCCCTTATAGATTTCTTGTTAAATTTAAGGACAGTCTAGTTGCATATAAATTAATTCCCCAAATAATAGCTGTAATAATAATGACAAACATGTATATTGTGGTTTCAGGCAAAGGCCATCATCATTTGGAAATCATTCTCTTAACAGCCATAAAACCCACAATAACTGTTCATCCCTGCCCCACCTTCAGAATAAAATAATGATGCCTTTACTATAGATCCCTTCAAGCCATGCAACAAAACACTTTGGCAGATGCACAACTTTCTTTTAAATTCTGTAAAGTCATCAAAACCCTGCAAGAACATTCAAGCAAAATAGTATTTTATTCATAATCATCTTTACTGTTTAGGTCAGTTGCTCAGCAGTGAAAATGGCTCATCAATTGTGCTAAGGTAAGATTTAATTCCCAGGGCAAAGGCTACAATCTCCTACAGAGCCAGGAGCTGCAGCAGCAGTCCATTACTGCTGCTAAGTCTGAAATACAGTCCTGGGTGACCAAATGCCTGAGGGAGCAAAAAAATAAAGTAAAATTAAAAGATCCCAGAGCCAGCAGTGATTTGCAGACTGAGAAGTGCAGCACGGCTCAGAGTGCTACGCACACACCACTCATGGTCTGAGATGTGTCCATGGAGGCTATGGAAAAGCAACATCTCTGTAGTCATAAGGCTGCACAGGCTGAGGAAACCTGTTTGACATCCCTCTCCAAATGTTACTTAAGCTTTTTGCACAAACATAATCTAGCCAGGAATTATGATTTCCACTCTCCTTCCCCTTGAGGCTGCAGCTAGACCAGGGGCTAAACCACAGAGGTGTCCAGGATTAGACCAACCCTTGGTCAGGTATCACACAAACCCCTGGTGTACAGCTACATTCTCAAACCATTCTTTCAGAACATTTTAGATTTTTGCCCATCAAAGTTTTCCACTTTATACCTGATCAAAACAAAAGTATGGATTTCAGTCAATCAATGCATAGTTACTCTAGAAGATGATGAGATTTAATGGCAGAGGGCTCTGAAGAATACAGCTCTGGTGCTGTATACATAAATAGCTCTAAACAAGCACTGGGAGCCTCACCATTACAGATTTTGGGCAGTGTACCTTGTTGGATACCATCCAGAGTTTCATATACTTTGGAGAAGGTTCAATTAAATACCTAAACTTGTAGGCTCTTCAAGGCAGTTCTCCTTCAAACTTTTGATGTTTGCCCATGGCTAATTGAAGCCAGCCTGTATAAAAATTGGATGCCTGCATGACTGCAATTTCCACTAGCTGCTTTGATGGCACCAGTTTTTAAGTGTCACCTTTTATTAAACATTGAAATAGGTTTCCCTACTAACAAGTAAAAGTTAAAAACACAGCAAGGCTGTATAGGAGGTAAAGCCTGACTGAAAGCCACCTCCACAATTGCTGCAGGAAAAGATGTCAAAAGCAACAACAAAAAAACCCAGCAAGGGGCCAGGGCTAACAAGAAAGTGTCTCTCTCCTTTCAGGCTTTAAAAGAGAACACATTTCAGGGTGGCTTAAACAGTCAGTCATGCCCCATATCAATATGGAAGGGGATTGGTTGCCTCTTGCTCTAGCTGAGGATGCTTCCCAATTATTGACCCTCTCTAGGAAGATAAAAAGGCTGTCTCATGCATAAAGCTGTTGTCTGGTGTTTGACAGGGTCACCACCATGCAGCTAGAGTGTCCAGCCCCACAGAAAAATGCTACACCAGCAGCTGGGAGGATCCAGAAAGAGAAAGGCAAGAAGGTGGTGAGGGTTTACCCATACAGGTTTGCTTCATTTTATCATGTGTGAGATCCTATACAGAAAGGGTCTTAGGTGGAAACATCATCTGTAGGGAGATTGCCAAAGAAAATGTGGCCTTAGAATTGCTGTGCCACACTGAGCCAGGGAAATCATCTACATTATGGGATTAGCCAGCTACAGGCACAGCAAATCCCTTCTGGTCCAGAGGGTGATTAGCCCTAGATAATCACCAGGACACATTTTTCACAATTTCTAATTTATATCACTTTAGAGCATGGCATTGTCTTTTTTTTTTTTCCCCCAGGTGCCTGTATTCAGTGCTTCATCCTTTCAGCATCTGTCTCACAAGTACTTTCTCAAAGCTTTCCACTTATACACATCATCATCATTGTACTTGTGTTCAGGATGAAAATTCCAACCCCTGGCTTCTCCCTGCTACCAATTCAAAGTTCAGTTTCATTTTAGAGGCCTTGCTGCTTCACTGGGAACTGGGGATGTCAGAATAACCTTGGTGAGAGCTGTACAAGCCACAGCAGGTGCTGAGTGTAGGGAGCTTGTCACACCACCTTCCTGCCCTTCCAACCTCAAAATGACACAAACCCTGACAACCTGAAGAGGCAAAGGCTGGATCAGCACTGCTGGTTATGGGCAGCACTGTTGATTTTGGCACTCAGGTTTACCAGCCCACCAGCACGTGCTGAGTCAGTGGCAGGACCCACTGCCTGAGTCAGACTCTCATGCAGGAGTACATCAATTAAACAAACATCTCATTATCAGCATCCGATAGGGACACTCAGAGTCAGGAGAAAGTCCTGGCTGTTGGCCACCCACCTTGTACTAAGCATGGAAAGACCTCTGAAGCATGAAAACCAACCAAACTTCTCTGCCAGCCCAGGCTGTCTTGCACCATTCCCTAATCCTGCACACAATGCATTGTCTCTTGCCTCCTGTCTCCTGCAAACTGTCTCACAGCAGATTTTTCCAGTCATCATGGGATCTTCATCTCACCTATCCCTGTCTGTGAGATGCTCAAAGCAAAGAATTTGTTTCCTTTGGTGAAGGTTTTGCCTTAAAGCTTTTTAAAGGTTCTTTAAAAAATTATAACAACTTACAGAGACATAAACATTTCTGACTCCAGGTAAATGAAGATCAATTAAATTGCTTTTTCAGTTAAAAGTCTGTCTGCCTTTTGCACCACAAAGCCTCACATCAGCCTCACTCCACCAGGGCAGAGAAGTCAGTACTTGAATGCTGATGTCAAAAAGCAACGAGCCATGGCCACCTCAGGTAAAGCTCAGGGACGCTCTGGCCAGGGGAAACACCTGGGAGATGGAGAAGGGCCAGAGCAGGGAGAAGCATCAGAGCTCCTGGTCTGGGGGCTCAGCCCATGGCAGATCTTTTGAGATGCTTTTTGCAATCAAACACATGACAGCTGGAGCCACAGTTGCTGTCTTGAGCTGCTTGAGAAAGAGAGTTTTTAAAATGTTTCTAAAAGTCCCAGTTTTGTGAACATCTATACATATATAGAGAGATTTGAAATAACTTTCTGACAGAAATAATAAATACCCGGGATAATCATTTCTGATGAGCACTTCTGTAACTTTCTTAACTGCCTGAGTCTGCAAACAGGGCTGAGAGGGAGATTGCCCATGAAAACTCTGATAGTCTCCACTTTTGATCACAGTAGAAATAATCTAAGAGCAGATTTTTCAAGGAGAAATACATCGTTTCTTCTTCTGGGTGTCAAAAGGCCACAAGCTAATGGAAAAGAATGAAAAGGATACCATTAATATCTACTGTTTCTGTAACACTTTTCATCCCAGGATCTCAAAGCAAGGGGTGACCAATAGCCACTATTAACCCCACTTTACAGGGGAAATAACAAAGTCTTAGCAAGGTTAAGTAACTTGCCCAAAGCTACACAGCAAGTCAGTGGCAAGACACAGAAAAAAAAATAAAGCCCTGCACTCATAGGTGGATTTGTGAAGAGTTTGTCCAAGCTCCTGCAGTCCAAGCTCTCTCCAAGAGACTGCCAGGCAGCCCAGCCTATAGATTTGGGAGCTCAGGACAAGTCTCACAGAGGAGCCAGGCAACTGCTTCAGACCTGGGCAGCTTTGCTATAAATGGCTACAGGTAAGTGAAACAAATGCCAGCCTCACTGGTTTTAATTGCATTTATTTCCTTGTCCCTAGCCACGGGGCAGAGGCATTTTACAGGGAATAGGTTGTTGAAGCAGAAGCAGAAGTGGTAAATCATGTAGGCTCTGTGGTTTCTGTCCATAAACCTTTCCTTTGGTTTCTGACTAATGCCCACAGATTTTAGGCTAAATTCATTTTGGTTTTAACTGGGTTTCATGGTGAAACACTTCTGATGCAATACATACTGCATCGTTTCCTTCTGCAGAAGCTCAAGAGGGAAGGGCCCGTGTCAGGTACCTCTTGGGGAGGACCCCTATGCTCTTGGAGCCCTCCTCTGCTCCCTGTCAGCAGATTTCTGGCTACATTTATTCCACAGGGTGGTGAATCCAATCCCTGGCCTACTCTGTCCTCACAAACCTAGACAGTCAGATTTTGAACCCATTTAATTTGGACTGCCTTGCCTGGTTTTCCTCTGTAGCATTTTACTCTAGCTGCTTCTCTAAATCAAGTTCCTTTTCATTCATGGCAATGCACTGAAGCACTTGATTTTCAGCAAGGAATGGTGTCACCATTTTGCCTCTAATAAAGCAGAAAAAAAATAGCTTTCAATCAATCAGGGTCTATTTAACACATTAGCAATTTTCTTTCATTTTTCTGTCATCCTGCATTAACAGCCGTGGGGTCAGATCCCACCCTGGTGTAATTCCAAAGGAGTAACACTAGGAATGAGCTTCACCCATTATCTCTAATGTTGCTAAAAAGGTCTCGATAATAGATTTTTTAAGTTCTTGATTCTGAATACTAATCAAGTCCTTTAAAAAGAGCACTCGAGTGGGATGCTACTAAAACAAATATGCTCTGGTATTTTACACCATATCTTTCAGTTCTGTTGCTCATTTCTGTGTGAATATATGAGTATTGGGAAGTCATTTTCTGCCATGAGGTTTGTTCTCAAGCAGCACATGGGTGATCCATCCCCTACGTATATGCTCCCCATGCAGCCTCCCACAGAAACCCAAGAGCCAGCCCAGAGGACATCCAGACACATGCAGGATGTCCTAGCCAAGGGTCCTCCTTCACCGACCAGTTTCCCCCAGCTCTCCAGAGGACAGTCCCCACCACAGCTCGCCAGCAGCACCCTGTGACACACACACACAGAAACTCCAGCTCAGTAGCTCCTGGCTATCTCTGCCCGATGTCCCAGTGGGCATCAAGTACCTCCAACAGAGCCATCACAGCACAGGAGCAAAGTAAGTGCAGCACTGTGTTATACCTCCTGCATTTTCACCCTCAGATATATGCTTTGCACTACCTCCCTGGTGCACTGGGCACAGCCAGTGCTCCACGCAGGCTCTCTTGCTGGGAGATCTGGGGCTGCACCTCATCCTCTCCCTTCTAGCACTGCTTTCCCTTTTACCACCCTCTCTGCTGGCACCAGGCCCCCCTTTCCCTGCAGCTTTGGGCTGAGGGTACAGGAGAGCAGTGTGGCTGTCCAGGAGCCTGCCTGGCCACATGTCCCCAGCAGACAGTCACTGTCATCACCCTGAGGGTAAACAGGGGGGCACCAAAAGCCGTTTAGAGCCAGGGAGGAATCAAACCATGCTTGAATATGCTGGTGACTCAACATCACACCAGAGTCCCCAAGGTGAGAGTCACCATCTGACTCAAAGCATAAGTGCAGTAACTCTTCCCCACAGGTCCCTACCTGCAGCCCACAGGTTGTCTTATTCTTCCTGATATCCAGGGCACCCTGCATGAAACAAAATGAAGCCCTGACCCTCATATCCAGCACAACCCCAGGTGTTCCCCCAGGGTTATCCTGACTGACTGGTGAGTGCAAAACATGACCACCTAGGCTGAGAGATGAGTTTTGCTTTGTGCTGGGGATTAGCTCAGGAACACACACAACGAGTCTGCCTGTTTTTCAGGGGGCAACTCTAAAAGTGACTGAGCTCATGTGAGCATCTAAATGTCACTACTGCTGGCAGCTGCTGCTAAAAACAAGAGGAGTTAGAGCTCTGTTTTCAAAAAGCAGTGCCTTGGTGGGATTTCAGACCTCCCCGAGGGAGATCAGGCCTATGTGGATGTCTTAGATGCTGCTTAGGCACTGATGACATTCACATGGGCCAGGGGCTGCTTCCATGGCTTTTCTCATTTCCCTGGCTGTCTACTAGTTCAGTCCAGTTCACTCTTTTCCCAGTTTTTTTTCTAGTGAAAAAGATATTTGGAACCTAGGTTTGAACCAGTGCTGTCTGGAAAAGACAAAATCTGATCTCCAGAATCCCCAAAATAAACAAGAGTGAACATGTCACATATTGCTGTTTTATCATCTATATTCCCCCCCCCCCCCCACCCAGTTTGTGACAGTGAAAACCCCAGACATAAGTTTTTCTTCTGAACAAGGACAGGCTCTCACCCCACAAAATCACAGAATCACAGAATAATCAGAGTTGGAAGGGACCCTTGAGCATCATCTAGTCCAACTCCTGGCCCTGCACAAGACATCTCTGATAATCACACCATGTGCCTGAGAGCATTGTCCAATCCCTCTTGAACTCTGTCAGGGTTGGGGCTGTGACAACTTCCCTGGGAAGCTGTTCCAGTGCCAAATCACCCTCTGGGAGAAGAATAATTTTCTAATATCCAGCCTAAACCTCTCCTGATGCAACTTCAGACCATTCTCTTGGGTCCTGTCACTGGTTGTCAGAGAGGAGAGATCAGTGCTGCTCCTCCACTTCCTTCCATGAGGAAGTTGTATACAGGGATGAAGTCTCCCCTTCTCCAGGCTCAACAGACCAAGTGACCTCAGACCCTTCTCATATGGCTTCCCCTCAAGGCCCTTCACCACCTTCGTTGCCTCCTTTGGACGCTCTCCAATAACTAATAACAATAAACACTGTTAAAAGCTTAGATACCTCTTTGGTCAGAAAAGAAACACAAATAGAGAGATGAGTAATAGGAGCTCTTTCTTTGGGAGCTCAGGCCCTCCTCCATCTCTGAAGGGTCACACGGCTGGTTTAATACAGCAAACCCCACACAGTTCAGGTGTTCAGATAATCTCTGGCTAGCAAAGCATTACACTTACAGGAGATGCTCCCACAGCTGTTTAGCACTTTGAGAAATCTTTTCCTTAAGTACCTAAACATGAATTTATTTACTGGGAATTCTTACAGTCTAACAACACCCAAAACTGTGCTAACACATCAGGATATATCTTCAGGATATATTTTCCTGAAGCCTGCTGCTTAGAGAAAAAAACCCTGCATACTAAATTACATCCATGGCATATCCCAGGCTCATAATCACCGACTCTGTCTCTCCACAGGCAAATCACATGCCCCTGAGCACACAGCCAGCAGGGTCACACCACGCACAGCACTGAGATCCTGCACACCCTTCCCACCTCTGCAGGATGGCTGGTGCTGAGGAACAACCCAGGCTTCCCCACCAGCGATGCCTCTGATTTACACCCAGCAGGACACTGCTCTCTGCCCCGTCCTGCATGTGACTTGGCAGGAGCTGCTGGAGGGCTCTGGGATGTGTTCCCTCTCCCTGCCATGCTACCCCCTCACCAGTGCCACCCCTCCCTGCAGGGGGAAAAGTCAGGGATCAGCAGGCAAGAATGAGGGTTACATCACGACAGTTCTCCAACACAGCACAGCGAGGAAGCTCAAGAGACACTAATTTCTCTCCTTGCCCGGCTAAAAGTTGCAAGTTACAGAGTTATGCTCTCACTTCCAAAGCCTGATGGTTATGGTTTGATGGGGAAGGAGGGAAGGCAACGTAAGTAATTAACACTTCCTTTCAGCATCATCAGGCAGGAGTTTGCTGCAAAGCACAAGCCAATATATACATCTAGTGAACAGCAATCCTGTACTTTATTTCAGGTCTATTGGGCATTGCAGGAAAAACACGAAAGATTGTGTTATTCTGCAGGAGCAGTTTCCTTGGGAAAGTATACCCAGACATTTAATCCCAGGAATATTTATAGTTAGCATAACTCAAATGGTGTTCTGCATGCAGTTGGTTAGTCTAAAGTGGAGCGTCATGCAGCTTGCATTAATGCTGGCAAAGGCACTTTATGGAGAAACAGACTTTATGCTTACAATTATCCCAGCCCAATATGGAGTGTCTCTGACTAGCAGAGAAGAACTGATGCCTGCCATAAGGAAGCCCAGCACTGTTACAGGGGTGCCTAATGCCAGCTGCAACAAAGCAAGCAGCAGCGGGAAACGGCAGCCACAACAAGTGTGGGATTCCTCCTCCTGGCCCGTTTTGGAATCCCCCTTGGCTTTCTTCTGCTTCTTCTTCTTCTTCGTCGCGGACTCCTGCGTCTTGCTCGAGTCGGTGCTTCTCTCCCCTTCAGGTGCCTTCCCTGCCTGGCTCTGGTTATTCGGGGACGTGCCGTGCTGGGGTTTCTTCTCCTTTCCCATGCTGATGAACTTTAGGTTTTCACGTGCGTGTGTGTGTGCGCGCACGGGTGGGGGTGTGAGTTTTTTGCCCCCCAAAGCTTCGCTTTGTGCTGGCTGAGTTGTTCCTGGTATTTGAATCAAGGAGGCTGAACAAATATGGAAAACATTTGGAGCAGATTGTCAGAGCTTCGAAATGCCACATATAGCCCAGAGAAGAGGGGGATTCAAGGGGGGTAGTGAACTGCCAACGTGCAGGCGCCAAGCTGGTTGTGCACACACAGCTGAGCATGTGTGCTGCCACGGCTACTGAGGTGTGTGTATGTGTGTGTGTGTGCCTGTGGAGGAGCTGGTCAGGGAAACAGCAAGCAGAAATTCTGCACTGCCAGCTGATGAACAGGAGGGAAATCTGTCTCACCAGGGAGCCAGGAGCAATCAAGTGCCTGCGCAGGGAACAGGCAGGTAGGAGCTCATCATGCCAGTGGCTCCCCTGAGGATCAGAGTGTAACCCACGCAGCACCATGCACATTTCATACCCCTGCTGAATCAGATTAAATAGGTGCATTCCAGTGGGAGGGAGCTGACTACGTGTATGGAAAGTATGAAATTAACACAAATAAAAATTCAAATTAATATCCTGGGGAGCCAAAAGGAATCCTTGTCTCTTCACAAAAGTTGCAAAAGCACAGCTAGGCATGTTTTATAATGAGGCAGACAGCAATGAGGACTGGTGCTTCTGTACAGGTAGTGGCAGAGTATGGAGCTGAACATCCACTGAGCATGTTTCCAGGGCTGCAAGTTACCTGTACCAGGAAGACTGTTTTTTACAAGAGAGAGAGATATGTCATTGTGGACATGTGGTGACTGCACTTTGCCCATTTATCGGCTCTTGGGGACAGCACACCAAAATAAGTGGTGGGTTTTCTTCCTGAAATACTCAAAAATTGTGCTGCAGCTGAATCCATCAGTGGAAGCCCTGGTAGAACCTCTTGGACACTGTTGGGGCTCCCCAGGGGCAGTGGACGTGCCAGAAGCACTGGGGTCTGCAGAGCTAGACATTGGACACTAGGTGTGTGAACGGGGGGAACAAGAAGAAGTTGGTGGTGAGCAGTCCTGCGCTGGGGGCTGTGTGTTCAGCCGTGTCCTGTGCATGTGTCCTCACAAGGGAAGACTGTGGGAAGAGGGAGGCTGCTCAAGCCAGAGGAATTACTCAAAAGCTTAGGGGTAAACAGATGCGTAAATGCTTTGTTGGCCCAGGGCTGAGTGTGTACAGCCTGATGTATTGCCCTCCTAGGAGCAAGGAGTGGCATTGGGGCCAGCAGAGCCCAAAACATCTCCTCTGTGCGTGCAGCTCCATGTCCCCATGGTCACAGGGACACTGTGAGGACATGAGGGCTTGTGCTGCTGCCCCTCCAACACCAATGTGAGCACTATAAATGGACCAGCCAGCTCTGGCCCCACCATTTGGCTGTTGTGGGGTTTTTTTCCTTCCCACAGAAGCAGATGACAGGGGCAAAGGATTGGGAGGAGTGGGGCAGGTGGGAAGAAGACATCAGGGGTTGGGGAAACCACCAAAGGTGCCTTTGAATGCTGCAGAGCAGTTCAGCTGGGATTACCCAAAATGTTGAAATACTCAGAGAGGATCTTACATGAGCTGAGATAGCATCAAGGAAATCTTTCCTCTGACATACTGGCAATGTCTTCTGAGAAACTAGTCTATTTCCAGCTCTTTATGGCATTTAACAGCAATGAACTGTGTCTTCTATATTAATAAATTATGATGTCACTTTGTTTTATGGGTTAAACAATATCCTCTTTGGTTATTTATAATACCGAACGGATGAAAGAAAACTAGAAACAAAGTGATTTCAGGCACTTTCTGCACACATAACTCTCGTGCTACATTCATAGAGCAAGATTAAGATATATGTTCCAAAAAGGAAGAGGAAAAGAAACTAGGGATGAAAAAAATTTGAAAAAAACTCCCTTCTCCAGGCATGCTGCTTACTGCACCGTGTTTTCATCGCTTCTCACCAAGATGTTTTGTCACTATCATCTCCTTTTTAAAATATTCTTACAATAGCTTTCAGTCACTGGTGTACCTTGTCTCTCAAAGCCGCATGCAATTATATTTAACCACAGCTTTGAGAGGGATGGGGTGTTCAAGGATCATCACCAAGGTCAGACAAGGAAGCAGTGACAAAGCTGAGAACACATTTTACAGGTGCCCAGTGTAACATCTATCCTAATAATTAGTATTAGAGTTAAATGAAGTTAAATTTTCTTTCCCTTTTTGCCTGTCCATTTCACCAGTTCTAGCCCACAGATCTTTACTGTGATTTTTTCCCCCAGGAAAATCCCTGGGTTTAGCACCTCGATTTGTGCTGGCAGCTAGATTCATTGTCTTCTAAAAGGTGCCAAAATCCAACTGCTTTATTC
>NW_008667480.1:0-25645 GCF_000695815.1 Acanthisitta chloris | reverse complement strand
AGTAATTGCTTGAGCTGGATGAACAAGACTTAACCCAAAGTCAATAAAATGAACAAGCACTTACCTTACAGCCAGTAACAACCCTTGTTTATCTCCTGGTCCAAGACTCTCTCCTAAAACAGGTGCCTAAATATCTTTCTGCACAGCAAGTATCTCAAAAATGAGGCCATGTTCCATGGGCAGGCTGAATATCTCCCACAGGGTGTAGGTGGGAAATCCACTTGGGTCCCAACTCCCTGCAGTCCATTCAAAAATTCCTATTGTATGGCTGGTGTTCAGAGTCCTTAGGGCAGAAGTCTAGGCCAGTTCAGGGGACATCTTCTGTACAGCGATGGAAAGGATTGGGTATGAAACATGGTCAGTGTAGACAAGATTTTGCCTTCTCCCAGATGTTGGGTCTGGAGTAGCTGTACCACTTGCTTTTTCCAAGAAAACCAAAGATATTAGTTGCCATCTGCCCTGGTCATGCTAGGACGGGGAGTCTAGGAGAGTGACTTAAAATCATATATGCCATTTCTACAGCAATATACAGTTATACAGAGAAAAAATTAGGGGTCAAATAGCATTGAAAAGATTTGGGAACAGGGATGTTGACTTGAAATGATTAAACAGTGTGTCCAAGAGGGTTCTTTTACTGTGGCTAGCCTGCCCTGCAGAGTCAAACATGCATATCTTACATGCTGGGAGGTTTAATGGGGATGGAGAAAAGAGATGGATGCAGGATTGATCTTCCATAATTATTATCTGAACCAGATTGTATTTGCTGATTCCACTTGGCATTAACAATCAAGTGTAAAACTGCTGTGAAGGAACTTGCAGCACTGGCGAGCAATGACAAATTAAAAGAATTACTTTTTTAGAAATTGAAAGATTAAACGAGGACACTCCTCTAATAACACTAAATTTTCTCAAGTAATACATCTTCTGGATGTCACTTGGATTCTTCCAGCAACACAAGAATAATCATTACCCTTTTATGCCCAAAGGCCCTGATTAAGTATGTTCTTAAATTAAGCACATGCTTGAATACCCTTCGTGGATGAGGATGTTTCTTGATTCAAGCCCAGCTACCATCTCTCATGTGGCACGCAGTTGTAATTTTGTGTTCTTTACACAAAATGAGTCATGTTGCACAGCTTTTCCATAGCCAGATACTGTCCTCTGTAAAACATTGCCTGCTCTTGTTCCTCCCTTTGCCAAAAGGCAGCGCAAACCGGGTGACGATGACAACAAGTCAAACAGCACACACAACGTCAGATGTGGAAACGGCAAGTTCTGGGCTGCAGCTTTGCCATGACACAGTCTTTCCTATTGCTTCTCCGAGGACACACAGCATTGCATGGGGCTCCAGAAACCTCAGATTTTTCTTCACTGCCATTTTTACACTGGAAATAAAGTGGGTTTGGCTTGGTTGAACTCACAGAGACACACAGACGCGCACTGCCACATAATCGCATTTGTACAGATATTTCTTCAAGGCATCAGCAGTTCGGCCAAGTGCCAATCACAGTGTTGCAGCACACAAATCCAGAGCAGCAGAATTAGCAAGGAACAAAGGCTTGGATAGGGCTCTCTGCATTGCCCTGAGGACTGCAGGACATTTGGCTGCCTTTGCCCTAGAAGCAACTCCACAAAAGGCTGCTGACCCTCTCGGATATGCCACCCCCAGTGCGACAACTGGGGCTGGGAGGGAGCCAAATGTGGCACAGTTGGCCAAAGAAACACCTGCTTGCCAAGTCAGTCTGGGCTATGGAGAAGCTGAGACCCTGACTTATCCTTGCTTCTTTTTCCCCTGATCCCCTCACTCCCCAGCAAGCCATGGACTGCAGAGCCAGACCAAGCAGCACTGACACACCACCAAGTCACCAAACCTCAGCACAAAGATTGGGTGATCTGCTAAAAAACAGGGGATTCCCCATTAAAAAATTCTTACAAATTCGCCCTGAAAGCAGAGGTTTGAAGTCAAGCTGTGATTTCTAAAAACTCATGCCCATTGAAAATGGGTAATAACAATATGTAGCTCTTGAAAATACAATTGCAAGACAAGGTCAATTAGAAATGGGTCCGACACATGCAATCCAGGCTGGTTTCTGACACAGTCATTTTTAAAGTTCAGGTCATCTGGAGGTGAGGCTTGTTTTTGACAGGCTCTTTTGAGGCTAGTTCAAGTCATCTTCTATATGTGTAGGCTCTGCTGTGAGCACTGGGTTGAGCAAGGTGACCTCCAGAAGAGCCATCCAGCCCACAGTATTTCTGGTGCATGCTCCATGGGCCCTTTTAGCACTACTAGGTATAAGACCCAGGTATGAAGCACTTCATTTCAGCTGGATGGAGTGACAGATGTGGAAAGAAGTAGAACAGCAGTTGTTTTATGTCAGGACACTCCACTTTTAGATGCTGCATGTTTAACAATGCGCCTTCAACGTTCCCTCCATCACATATGACCACAAGGTAAATCCGTGCATACGGAACAAATCAGGTCCTCTTTCAGGCTGGCAAGAAATTGTGTCTTGCAGCCTCCAAAATGCCTGTGCAACACCAGTTTAAATTCCAAAATCTCTGCTTTTGCTAAAGCTCCCTTAAATGTCCTGTGCTTGAAGCTCCTTATCTCCAGCTGTGGTTCCCTGAAGACAGATAGTGGCCCAGACATTTACAGAGGTCTGTTATATAAAACTTAACAACAGTTAAGCTGCCCATAATGATCTGACTGTTTGTCTTGTCTTCTACACTTATGGCAGGTTCTTTGGGGGAGAAGTCATATTTTATCACATTTCTGCATGAAGCATGGAGAGGATCATAGAATCACAGAATATCCTGAGCCGGAAGGAACCCACAAGCCTCATCGAAGTCCAGTTCCTGGCCCTGCACACAACAGCCCCAAGAATCACACCCTGTGCCTGAGAGTGTTCAAATGCTCCTTGAGCTCTGTCAGGATTGGTGCTGTGACCACTGCCCTGGGGAGCTGTTCCAGTGCCCAAATACCTTCTGGGTGAAGAATCTTTTCCTAACATCCAACATAAACCTCCCCTGACACAGCTTCATGCCATTCCCTTGGGTATGGATCCTTATGTGCTACAGCTGATAAACCCTGAAGACTGGGATAAGAAGCAAGAAGCTGCGACACTACACAAAAGCAAAGCTAACTGCTTGAGCTTGCTGTACACATTACCATGCTCTGGAGAGTATTTTATACCATCCCAGAGTCCTTTACATCTATCTGAGCAGAGGTAAGGAGTTTGTAAAGGAGGGATGACTAGTTTACAAACACCCTGTATCCTTTCCAAAGCTGGTCTTCTCTCTTCCACACATATGTGAAGAGGATATCACCCGTCACAATACGTTAATGAGATACTATGGCTGTTAGACCTTCTCACCAGGTGTTAATTACTGCCTGGTTAAACAGAGGCAAATCCTCTCAGACATGTTCTTGCCGAGGATAATGATTAGGTCTGTCCTGTGTATGTGCTCATGGGAATGCACATGTACACACATGCACACAGGGCACATGGAGGGCTCAAGATGGTGCCTGGAACAATATGCAGAAGTACCTGGAAATCTGCCTCAGGCTTTACACCAGGACACAGGTACTGTGGGCATCAGAGGGAAGGGCAAGGGCTCCTGCTCTCACTTTTCATTGATGAGAGGGAGGAAATGAAGGAGTTTGACTCTGCAAGGAGCCTCTGCAACAGCACTGCTGCATCTGTGTCCATCACTCACACTCCAATATGAAGCATTCTCACTAATAATTATTTTACTGGTTCCATAACACAAATAGTTTTAATTTCAAGGCACAGGTCTTACCATTTCCAAGTGAAGGCAATGCTCAGGGGTCCCAACAGAACATGTTGCTGGCCACAGGGTAGCACCTGTGCCTGTCTCCCTGGCTCAGCAGGCAATGTGGCTAAATTTTGCCAAAAATCTCTCTAGAAAAAAAGAATATCAGCCCCCCTGGTGTGTTTCTCCTGGAGTGAGGACCCATGCCATGGCAGTATGGGGGGCAGTCCCCCTGGGGCCATATCCAACACCCTGGCAGCAACATTGCCCTCATGGGCTACTGATCTCCATCTTACCTTGGAGAAACTGCAGGTGTCTCTTGCCCATCCCAGCAGGCAGCCCTTCACTGGTGCTGGCAACCCATGGAGGGTAAGTAAGCAGAGAGAAAGCCCAGCTGAGGGCTTAGGGAGTAGGACGCTGGCTGTGTATGTATAGGGTAAGGATGGGATGAAAAAGAAAATCAAGGTATGGCTCTCACTGTTCAGCTCTCCGTTTCCTTCACACACCCCCAAACACAGAGCTAGGAGTCCACAGAAAGAGGCAGGACAGCAAGAAATCCTACCAGGTGGAAAGATGACATTTAAAGTCTAAGCTCTGGCTTTGCTCAGTTCTGACTCCCAAACTCTGACTGTGTGGGTGGGACTCGTGGCTGGGATGGAGGGATCAGCTGGCACAGGAGCTGAGGAACTCTCCATAGCAAGGGGTGCCAAATCTGCTCAGCTTGTCCCATGCAAGTCAATGCTCTGCAATTAAACTAGAAAGGCAGGAGGCACAGGAAAAAAAGTGCTTCTGAGTTGGTGTAATGCTACCAGCAGCTCTCATAAGGTGCTCTCTTCAAAGATCCAGGACAAACTTTGTGGAGCATGTGTATCTCATTTCTCAGACTTTCTGGCATTTACAGACACTCAGGACTTTGTTTCTGCAGCTGGCTCAAGGTCTTATGCTGGCATTTGGGTAGTCTCACTGTGTTATTCACTGCTCCAGCTGTACCTCAAGGTCTGATGTACTTACAAGCGCTGTAGTTGCCTGAAGCAGACATTTAGGTCCTCTGGAAGGCACCAGCTGGAATTTTCTGAGGAGTGGTCAGTCTTTTGTAAGCAAGTGGTTCTGACTTTCCTCCTACCAGGGTCCACCATAAATAGTGGCTTTACTCAGAGTTGCCTTTGGAGCCCTGAAGCAGCTGAGTGCTGGAGTTGATGTCTTCAGCCCAGTTGAAGTTTTTTGCTGACCTTGGTGTGGCCAAGATTTGCCTCTGCCTCTTGGCTGGTTGGAAGACAGAGCCCATGATCTTCCCTGGAGACAGGAGACCTGAGTATACTGGAGTTCGTTTCTTCCAGTCTCCTCCTGAGCTTGTCTTAGAAACTATAGGGTCAAGTAGATGCTGGGACATAATCTGTCTCACAAAGAGCTGGTTACTCCTAGAAATCAGTATCCCTTTGCTTGCTGCATTGATGTAAACCATCTATAAATCATCCCTGTAGAAGACCAAAGCTGCTTGGCCTTTATCTGAGAGCCTGAGGCTCAGAATAGAGCTGTGTGACAGCAGAGTCAGGACTCTTGACATTGCCCACCTCTCCCTGAAACAGTCACCTGGCCCTTTTCATTGCACTTCACCTCCCCTTGGACTTGTTTTCCCTCTGATCAGCAATAAAAACATGGCTTTGTGTCCTCCATCTTCTCAGAGCAGCGACCTTTTATTTAAAAGGGTTCTTGAGGACATGGGGCTCTCTGCATTGCCAGAATCGCTGCGTGTGCTCCACCAGATGTTGAAGAATATTCCCTCCCATCCAAAGTTACCCTGAGTATTATATTTTCTTGGCTTAGCATTGTTATGAAATGTCAGTCCTTCGCAACTTGTCTGACTCTCTATTGCAATGTCCCCAAGGGAACACAACCACTTCTAAAGCACTAGTTGTGTCCGGCAGGCCCTACGGACTTTCATCATCTTTCCCTCTGGAAGAACCTCAGCTGTTCCTGCAAGATAGGTGAGACATAGGAGGATGGGAGATGAAACATGATGTGCTGAAAGCAGATCTGGAAGGTAGCTGGATTTGTCTGAGGGCTGCTCGGGGACTGCTTTTAGTTAATATGTGCCTGTCGCACAAAAGAGGGAGGAGTGCATCGTGAAATTTCCTGATGGCACAGACATGCAAGTGCTTGTCAATACATGAGAGGCTCCAGCCTATCAAACAGGAAGAACTGCATGACCTTGAGGATGGGAACAATGGGAATAGGATGAAATTCAATTGTGCCAAATGTAAGGTTTGGCACGTAAGGCTGAAGTGTCAGAGTTTCTCGGGGAAAATAAAATGCCTCAAGCGCTGTGGCTGGTCACGGAGTTACTATGAAATGGCAGAATAGCATGGCCATAGAAAAAGGTAAATGTGAGCAAGGCTGAATCAAGAATTTCCCACACGGGCCTGAAAAGTATTAGTGATGGAGAACAAGTAGTCGTGGACCCTGGGAGGAGGCTGCATACAACTTTATTCATCTCTATTAGAGAAAGATGAATTGCGACAGGACCAAGCGTAACCAAGTGCTGGTAGGGTGCTCGGTGGGGGCTGGAGACCCTGCTTAACAACAGGAAACTGAAAGGGGTTGCCTTGTTCAGCCCAACAACATTAAAGGTTACAGAGGACACGATTGGTCTATAAATATCTTGTGTTAAACTTAAAACAATGTTGGCACAAGGACAAATGGATACAAATGACCGTGAGTGTATTTAGCCTGGAAACCAGAGGAAGGTTTCTAACCATTGGAGCAGTGAGGCTGGGCAACAGCAAGAAACAGCTTGTTGTAAGACATTGTGGTATCAGTTTTTGAATTGCACCATTTGACATGGTGCTTGAGATGATTCGGTGCTGCAGGAAGTGCCTTCCCTTCCAAATCCCTGTTGTGGGCACACTTTTGGAGCCTTCTTGCTCATACAGGTGCTCTAATTCAGCCACAGAAGGTAAGGCTCTCAGTCCCCTGCCTAGCTGTGTTAGGGCTTGGCATAATCTAACTCCTAATTTGTTAGTGGCAATTATTTTGATTTCATGCATTTCTTCATGAATAAACTGGAGACTTACATCAGTAACCAGTTTGGGTTCGTTTTTTTTGTAGTTAATACTTTGTACTTATATAGCATCTTTCATCTTTCAAAGTGCTTTACATACATTAATTATTTAATTCTCCCTGTACCCCCTTTGATCTAGGCAAGTATTATGATGCTCAGTTTACAAGTGGGGAAAGCAAACACAGAACAAATCCTTGCTGCTAGGCTCATCCCACTGGGATTGATGTGGCTTTGTGGCTCTAAAAGGCAAGGGGGGGTTATGTGATGTGTTACATGATGTGCACAGGGTCCACATGCTGTCCAGTGGTGGAGCCAGGGTGATAACTTTTCTGGATAACTTCTTGTTCCAAAGAGGGAGAGAGAGGGATGATGCCAGGGAGAGCTGTGTGCAGGGCCAGGTATAAGTTGCTGGATATACAACAGAGGACCAGATAATAATGTGTCCTGTGCTCCCAAGAAAGACCCAGAATTCAGTTTAATCAGAGCATGTAAAACAAAGCTATCATGGTGTCTAGGTGACAAAGACCCAAGGAACAGGAATAAATGCAAATAGCTAAAAGTAGCAAATGAATAAGAGCTGACACTGATCTGTGTAGACATGTGTTCAGTGAAAGGATGTAAGTCTTCCCTTTCAGTTAAAAAAAATAACTGATGTATTTTTGATTGTTCTTGTGTTGAATGTTTATGTCATTTTTCAGAGTGACTGTCAGAGGCTGATTTGGAGATTTTATTGCTAAATAACTGAGCCATTTTTCTAGCAAATTCACACAGTGATTTTATTTGTGTGTCTGGATTGCTGTGATGATGTCAGGACACTGCTAATGCACTCTGCCTTATTCCAAAGAGAAGTCTCACATTCTCCCTCTCTTTTTCACCCCTTTTAAGGGACATATCTGCCTTACAGGGGCAAGAAGTGCAGTGTGTCAAGCAAAGCAGGAGCCTGGGAACAACACACTTGGGACCTAGCACTCGTTCTGATGGTGGTTTGGTGTCTGACTTTGCACTGGGGTAGTAGCTACATCTCAGCAGCCAGTGCCCAGTGTGGGATTTAAAAGACCAGGTGACCAATTTTGACAGATTCTGACCCATTCTGAGGCCAAGAGAATGCTATTTAGCACTAGCTCACTACTTAGCCTTATGGGACAACAGTGCTGTTTGTAGGGGAAATGTGGCCCTGTGCATCTTCCTCCTGGCAGAGCAAATGCAGCTTGTTCCCAGATCAGCTTCTGTGCACTTCTGTGCACAATGTCAGTCAGCATTATAGCAAAATCACCTTCTGGGGGAAAAAAATAAGGTGGGAAAGGCCTGAGTTTAGTTATAGTTTTCCTGCAGCAAAACTTTTTCCTGTTACTGGTAGCATTAATTCCTAGAGAAATAAAATGACTAAGGTTTTTGAATTTCATGGTCATTTTGATATGCTAAGTGGTGCCAAGAGAGTCAGTGGGAAACTAACAGAGTTCAAATCCCCATGGAACATGGAAATTGCTGTTAAAATAGTGCTGCTAAAGATTAGTAATTAGCAAAAATTATTTTAAAGTGTAGCATTTTAATTAGCTGCAAATGCTGCTCACTCTGCATCAGTATTACCCAAAAAATTGGCTACACCTAAGATGGTTAAGCTCTTCACCAGCACAAATCCCTTGGGTATCTGTTGGTTACAACTGTGAGACCCACAGGGTTCTATGTTAAATAAAAGGAAGACTGTTTTAACAGGATAAAACTTGAAGCACAGTCTTCTAACAAGCACAGTATCTAACAAGCACAGTAGAGTCAGAGATGCAGTTGGAACTGTCTTGTTCTGTCACTCCATCCTGCCAGAAAACCTCTGTGGTTTTTAGTATTAATTTCTTATTACCCAGTCCTTAGGACCTGTGTTAAAACAGGGCCCTCATCTATCCCATTCTAGCTTATCCAAGAGGATTCCAATGGGATGAGGTTTAACAAGGCCAAGTGCTGGTGCTGCACTTTGGCCATACCAATCCCACCCAGCGCTACAGGCTGGGGACAGAGTGGCTGGAGAGCACCAGGCAGAAAGGGACCTGGGAGTGTGGATAGACAGAAAGCTGAACATGAGCCAGCAGTGTGCTCAGGTGGCCAAGAAGGCCAATGGCATCCTGATCTGTATCAGGAAGGACCAGGGAGGTGATTCTGCCCCTGTACTCTGTGCTGTTGAGGCCACACCTTGAGTACTGTGTGCAGTTCTGGGCCCTCAGTTCAGGAAGGATATTGAGGTGCTGGAGCAGGTCCAGAGAAGAGCAATGAGGCTGGTGAAGGGACTGGAGCACAAGTGCTATGAGGAGAGGCTGAGGGAGCTGGGGTTGCTTAGCCTGGACAGGAGGAGGCACAGGGGAGACCTTATCATCCTCTACAACTTCTCAGTGGCCAGTGCTTCTGTACAGCTGTTTAACACTGCATTCGACCCTCTGGTAGATTCTGCATTTTCTCCAGGCCATTCCTCTTTCTGTTGAAAGTCCCGTGGTGTGAGAAGAGCAAAGCAAAACACCTCAGTCCCCAGCCTGATGAAGTGTGCAGGGCACCGGAGATGTAGGAAGAGGCAGAGACTGCCTAGATGATCAGAGAAGTAAAATGAGAGAACACGAGCTAGGACAGTGCAGTCACTGCTGCACAGAGTAATGGAGGACTGAGGTACCTCAATGCAAAGCCTTGCACAACATGGGATCTGTGGACTGGCTGAAGGAACATGCTGGGTGCACTCGTGTTTGGAAAACCTGCAGATGGGGACCAGCAGGAAGGAGGGCAGAGTGGGGCATGGGAGCACCTTCCCTGTGATGTTGCAAGGCAGGATGGCCAGGTAATACCATTTACCAGCCTGATCAGGTGACATAGAAAGACCAAGAACTGCATGTATTGCCATTTTAAAATGAGGAACTGAGGCACAAAGCATGTGAATTCTGTAAGCTTAGGCTCTCTTGAGGACCCTCAGTGTAGCAGATCCACCAGAGTACTTGGGTGCTTACCTGCAAGTAATGCCAATGGGATGTGCTTTCCTAAACATGTCCAGTGAGCTGGGACAAGGCCTGTCTGAGGTCACACAAGCAGCCTGTGGCAGAGTTAGGAGTTGTCTTCGTGCCATCTGAGTCCAGGCAAGTGCCTTTACAAAAAGGTCACTCATGCCTTTATGTGTATGTCCTCTGCTTGTAGAGGAATGAATGTCTGTATATTAGAAACACTGTGCTGAGGGAAATTTAAATTTCAGTTGCCTGCTCATGTAGCACTGCTACTGTGAGTTCTATAACTATCAGTTCACAAAGGTACTGATACAGGCAAGGACCAGAAAACAGAAAGAGATGATTATGATGGGGTGTCTGAGAACCCATCCTGTGCCATCCTGTGATTCAGGGCACTGGGGAGCTGGACTCCATCAGTGCAAGCCCATGGGTTCACAGGCATTCAGACAGAAGTTGCTGGGCTAATGGAAAAAAGAGGTCTCTGTCCTAAACATCTCTTTCATGTCATTGCTGCACAAGATGCGAGGAAGACTTGCTTTCAGCATACACAGCAAGAGTAACATTGGTGAAATCTCAACTGGTTTCAAATACTTCCAGTTCAAGCTATGTTGAAAAAAGCAACAGAAAGTTGAGGGTTATGAATACACCATAACTAAAATTACAGGAAACTTCAGTTGGGAAGGCCAGCTGTGTGGGATGAAGAAAGCAGCAATAGATAGCTCTTTTAAACCAGCTTTGGAAAGTGAATTGAATTTGCACAGGTCAGTTCAATCCCAGCACTTCTAAACCTCTCGATATTTCCCTGTGTGGCTGTAATCATTTATAACACAGCTTTCTGGATGTAGTTTTTCAAGTCACAGAAAGATGGAAATCCCATGGCCTCACACCACGCTGACTGTCTCGTTAGAAGGGCTGTAAAACCAAGAGGCACCAGGTCAGACACTTCACACAACACAAGGACTGGCAGCAGCAGGGACGTGCCACAGGACAGGAGACGATGGAAAGACCCAAGGCAAGTCCCTGACATCTAGCCCTCTTGCCAAATTTCAAATCCCTGCTCCAAAGCAAGGGTACACTCGAGCCATTCAGCAAAAAGGTCACCAGAAGCATTTCATGTAGTGTAAAACAGCTTCTTCTACCCTTGCCTCTTGCACTTGGTGCCAGGCGTTGGCCAAGCCCGTTTGACTGGATCTTTCCCTCAAAGATGTCAGAGGCAGCCATACAGCATGGAAAAAATCACCTCAAAATGTTTGGCAAAGATTTAGTTGACTGAAAATGGAGTTGTATAATGGGATGTCTTGAATAACTTGAAAAGCAAACATCCCTACCAGCACTGCCTATAGTACAGTTGACTGTAGAAAGTGTGTAAATGCCTTTTCTTAGTGTTTTTCCAGCTGCAGTGTGTTCACCCAGCCTTAAAATTATGTCAGTCATATCTCTGACTGTCACCTACCTCCTGCCAGCACAGGCCACTTTACATGGGCACAGTCATGGAGTGCTGTGCCCCTGGACATCTACTGCTCCAGGAGTATCAAACCTTGAGCTTAAACTACAAGACAAAAGGAAAAACAGCCTTTTGCCTCATGCATTCATAAGCAGCCTAAAAGGGTAACAAAAGGGCCTCCTCTGAAGTGACAGTGGTGTTTTCTGGCAGCTTCCTGTTAGTTTTGCATGGAGTCCAGGGCCCAGGAGTTCTCCTCTGGGCAGTCACAGCCCAAAGCTGAGCTGGAGACACTTGAAGGATCTGCTTTCACTCTCACAGACACTTTCAAAAGGGTGCTGCTAACCAAACCCTCACTCCCATTGCTTTCATGTGCCATGTGAATACCATGTCTATGCTAGATTAAATTTTTTTGGTCTCTCTGATAGCCGTAATTGCACTTTAAATCCCTTTTCTACTCTTTTTTACATCTGTTCTACCAGCCAATGCATCTGAGAGCAGACTGCCTGCTGCCAGCACTGTGGATCACAACCAGAGATCATCAGGACACCTTTTTCTACTGCAAAATGAGGTCTCTGATGTAAGTGGGGCCTTGTGCAGCTGTGTTAGCAGTCCTGGCATGGACAGGTCAATGGCCTCAGTGGTACAGAAAAGGTGAAGGGGAAGGTCTGGCCTTGCCAGGGTGAAATAGAAGTTGCAGGAAGGAACTGCCAGATCCTGGCTGACATCCCTGCTGTAGATCTTGGCCCAGATCAGGGTAACAAGAGCAAATCTTATTAGTAACTAGGCTGAGACAGCTCCTGATTTCGGCACAGTTATATCTATAGCATGACTCCCTGTGCCTGGACCTCAGAATAGCCCATACCACATCTGCAGTCCTGGTGAGGACCAGTAAAGGTGGGAGAGGGATGCCCAGGAGGGCAGACAGTTTTGTGCCACAAGGGCCTGCTCAAGATGACCGGAGAGCTCCTGTGCAAAGGTGGACCAGGGAGTGGAAGGGAACATTAATAGAGGTGATACTGACTGACTGATACAGAGAGCAGAGAGCAAAGCCCAAGGGAGGCTGGCACAAGAAAGTCTAGGTTATTGCTCAGCAAAAGGGAATGGGAATGCTTGATTTGATTTAAAAAATGAGCAGTGAATGGCAGGAGGAATGGGGATGTGTTCAGCAGTGCATTGCAAGATTGGGATTCACTGCCACCAGAGATTGCCAAGACGCATCACTCAGGAGGTCTGAAAAAAAATGCATGGGCATTTATAAAGGTTGTGGATATCTCCAGGGTTACCTCATTTGAGATAATCACGCAGAGGGGATATAAACCAGAGCTCTTCAGGGGACATGCCAAGTGATATATGCCTAGGGTTAGGAAAATATTTTGCTATAAGCAAGTTAGGACGGGCCATTCCGGCATTTCTCCTTCTGGGTTTACAGCACTTGACAATTGGGCACCTTCAGAGAGAAGACAGAGGAGTAGATGAGCTGGGAGCTGAGGCTAAAGCAGCAATCCCTCTGCTCCCATGTCCTGCTTGAGAAAGCATGTGAGGAATTATAATTCCCTTTGGACATGTGACCCAAATTGCAGCGGGAATTTGCATTCCTGGTGCCTGCTTCCATTTCACGTCTTCCCCCCTGCACAATAACACCTGCAGGAAGGTTCATTACCCTCTCTGAGAGCTCAAGTTCTACAGTCTTTTCAGAGACATTAAGAAGAGTATCTACAAAGAAAACAGAAAAGTAAAAGAGTGTAAAAAATGTGTCAATGCAATGTAAAAGCTTATCCATACAAAACAAACTTGCTAAAAGAAAAATCAACTGTCACTTTAAAATCTGACATTAAGTTTCTCAAATCACAGACCTTAATCAGGAGTAATACTTGAAGAGGAACAAAGAGAATTTATGATGAAAAATCAGGACAGTTGAGTGCTAGGCTCAGCGGGACTAACTGCATGACAATATGGATAAGAATGATAATTGCATTAGCTTAGCCTGAAATGACTGGCCAGGGCTGGCTTTTTTTTTTGGTCAGCTGGATTTTTGTAATGGCTTCATTTACTTTTTAAGCAAACTTGGAAGGAGAATTACAAATAGATTATGGCATGTCCATCTCTGCTCTTAAGGGAATAGGGTCTTTCAGACAGTCACACTAACATTGGCCTGGAGCTCTCTGAAATGCACAGGCCCCTATGGGTTAAAGCAAGGGGCCCTTACGACTCCCTTTGAAATAAGATTAACAGGAGAAGGAAACTCCCACTGGTGAAAGTTAGAGGATCCAAATCCATGATGCTCTCACTTTATTCCATGCATTGTTCTTCGACCCCAAACCCCAGTCAGACCCTCCCCATGGTGACACTCTCATTTAATCCAATTTTTACATCTTATTTACCTATTTAAAAATCAGGATGACTTCAAACAGGCACTAATCCTCTGCCCTTTGAAAGCAACCTAGAAAGCTACCTCTACCTAACCTACATTTTCTGCAATAGGAGACCATGTGTTTATCTCCCAGCTTAACAGACAAATTCTGGTTCAAATTCCAGCCCAGTGACCCCAGTCCTAGGTCTAGCTGCCAGCTCCATGCAGTTGGGACCTCCTGTAGCACCTGGTGGGAATACGTGGGGGTTCCCAAACTAGTGCACTGTGGGATTGCAGTCAGGGGAAGTGGCACCCAGTTCAGGTTGGGGAGATGAGGTAGACATCCCCTGACAGACTGTCTGGACTGCTGGTCTCACTGTAAGCATTGCTCTGATGGAGCATGAATTTTCCCTTAGCAAAACCCATAGCCCGATGTGGGGAGCATGAATGATGGAAGGGAAATATGAACAGCAAGAAAAATGGGATGATCATGGCAAATTTCCTGTGTCTCATGTGCAGCACCAAATGTGTGGCTGTGGTACAGAGGGGCAGAAAGTCTGTAAGACTGTTCTTGCCCTGTTTTTGGGGCAAGAAGCAGTGAACTCTGGGGCACGGACTGGTGGGAGAGGCAAGGGCTCCATCAGCCACAGGGCAAACCCATCTGGGTCCAATGCCTCTCTGCAAAAGGGAACAAGTAACTTTTACCTGTTTTGCACAAAATAACCAGGAATATCTGCGCCTCTAATTCCTCCTTCAGCAGAGGCAGCTTCAGAGCCCAAACCCTGAACTGCTGCTTGGCAGCCAGCACAACTCTCCTGCAGTCAGCTAAAGCCCCATGGCTGCTGCTGGCTTGATGTGGATGTGCCCAGGATACATTCTCTGAGCACTCTGGCTCCTGTGCAAGATGCTGGTGTGTCTGAGGCTGAGGAGCAGAGGGAGGAGGTCTCTGCCATCACAGACAGCCTTCGCTGCCCCCACAGCGACACAGCCAGCACACACAGCTCCGATTGCGACACAGCCCGCCTCAGTCAGTGGCTGCTTTTATTCATCTTCCTCAAAGGCTTAAATAAACAAGAAACAGGTTAAAAACAAAATCTTGGCCCTGGCCCCTTCCTGAGCTGGCTGTTCCATGATGGCTTCCTGCCCTGCGCAAGAGCTTCCCCCTCCAAAGAGGTGCTGTTCTGCAGCTACCTCGAGTGGGAAATAAGGCTTGTCCCTGCCTTTGATATCGGTGCCAGGCCACCGGAGCAGCACTCTCCACACCACCCTCGGCACTCTCCACATCGAGTGGGAACTCAAGTGCCCCATTGGGAACTGCAAGAGTTTGCCTTCCCAGGGCCACAGCACAAGGATGCAGAGTCACTCCATGTCAGCCCAGCACTGGCTCCATGTGAGGAGGCATTTCCAGAGGCATGAACCCTGCATACCTCTCCAAAGCCTTCACCTGGGGGCAAGGGGAATTTTACTCCACTAGCAATCTGTCATGAACATAAAAACAATTTGGAGAAGTCCAGCACGTTGAGAGCTTTTGCCCTCGGGACTCGCAGTGCAAGTTGCACTCAAGTGAAGCTCCTCTGGTCATTTTGCTGAAGGGACATCAGGAGCTCCCCTCATTCACCCCCTGCCTGAGGTCACTGTATCACAGCCGGACAAGGTTCCCCGAGCTTTCGAAAGGCTTCACATGCATGAAATTGCCTCACGGCACCTTTGCAAAAGATGTTTTCTATTCCTGAAGTTCAGAACTTTCAGAAAGAGATGAAAAGACACCAAGATACATGATGAGATGCTGAGCTAGGCCCTGAGCATTTCTTCCTGCCCCCAGCTCTGTACTTTCTTGACAAAGCCTAAATGCTTTTCCTAGCAGAGCATTTGAGGTTTGGTTTTCTGTGAGTATTAAAGAGCTTTATGTCCATCATATTGCTGCTAAAACATGCCACTATCTAGCATTGGCAATATGTTCCTGACTAGGGCTTTAAAGTGTTATAGATAAGTAATGTGATGTTTTCCATTTAAATTAAAAGAGATCAAGTTAAACTCAAGGGAAGCCGATAGCTGCACTTTCATTTAATTTTATTCTGTTTCCTCTTTATGACCAATTTTACCCTAATAATCAAACCTTTGATTATAGATCCCTAAGGCACCACATTGCACGCAGGACCAGGCTGGAAACTGCCACCAGCTCACATTGCCAGGGTTTCAGCTGCCAGACAGTGGCATAAGCAGGGTGATTGATGTCAACATAGCATCTAGGGGTCTTTTTCCTCCCTCTACTGAGAAAGTCTCTGCTTCTTGCCTCATCTGACCTGAATTCTACAGGTATGAAGACACAGGTCTGAAATTTGCCTGATTCTGGCACCTGTAGGGATCTCAAACTGTCAGCATGGCCTTTGCCATATTGAGATATATCCAAGTGCTTTGATAAGACTCTTCCAGTGGACAATCCCAGAAAGAAGGCTAAAAAACCAGATTTTGAGGGTAGTGTTCCTGGGAGTGGATGGACTGGCCTTGCAGAAGATGGAAACTTAAAGCAGACATCCCGTCCTGCTGCAGGCACTTGTCATTATGCCAGTGACAGCACTCGGCTCCTGTCCCCCTCCTGCAGAGCCATTGCTATGGCACAGCCAAACCCCCAAGGGCTCCCCAATGTACAGGTGCCTTAGGAAACTCCTCTAAATGGCTTTGGCTACACCAAGAGAAGGTATTTAAAATGAAAAATATAATGTGAATGAGAATGCTAATCTGCAAAATGGGAAAGTAATAAAAAAATCTAAGCTTTCTTGTCTCACTTGCCATTAGGTTTGTGGGGCTGGGGAATCACAGAATCATACTAGGTTTGGCTTGGAAGGGACCTTAAAAATTATCTAGTTCCAACCACACTGCTGTGGACAGGGCTGAATGGGTATATGGTAGTGGTCCTGCATGCCTGATTGTTTGCCTAGCTTAGCTCCCACCACCTCAGCTCACAGGACAGGTACAGGTACCTCACAGTGCCCTTGCTCTTCAGGGAGCACTGTGGTGGTCAAGGCCTTATTGCCTTGCTCAAGACCACACACTGGGAGTTTCAAAGAGGGTTTGTGCCATACAGCAAAGTCCACAAGCAAGACCTCCTCTCAAAGGCATGGGCCACTTTGTAGAGCTCCACAGGCTGAAGTTTGGCCATGGCTGTTTTAGAAATGTCACAGAGTGGAGTTCAAAGTAGTGAAATGGCTGCGTGGCTTCTTCTCCTCGCAGCAGAGACCTGTGGGGACCTGCTGCCCACCCTGCTCTGAATGGGAGGGTAGGATGAGCACCACCCACTTCTTTCCCTGGCTTGGACGTCATACCTCACCTGCTCACTTTCAAGAGACCTGCACCCCTCCAACCTATTGCTTCCTCCTCACACCTCGTTCAGGACAGTAAAGGAAGTAGAGGGCAATAAAGCAGAACACTGACCTTTCCATACCATGGACCTTTTCCAACTCTGACATAAATTCATGAGCTTTAATGGGTACATGCTGAAGCCTTGGATTTGGTGATTTAATTCCCTGCTGTTTGCCAAGGCCACTGGCAGGCATGGCAGGTTTGGGCTTGGGGTCTGGGACTTTCATGAGAAGACAATTTGGACCTTCACAGTTGTGGGGTGTGTGCATGTGTGTGTGTGTGAATGATGCAACAGCAACCTCAGCAATGCCTGTGTGAGAACAGAGGTCCCTGGTGATCCTGCTGGGATGCACATGCTACATGCTGCCCTTTGGGCGGATGCCGACACTGAGCCAAGCTGTTGGAGGCAGAGGGTGCCAGGGCACCTCACAAATGGACTGTGTGGGTGGCACAAGTGTGTCCTCATCCCGTGATGCATCTGGGGCTCTTTTTCTGGCACACTCAGTTCCTCTCCACCAGTGAGGGTCCCTGCTGCTCCCCAGGGAAAAGCACTGCACCTGGGGAAGACCCAGGGTTGCTGCCACCCTCACTGTCCCTGCTGTCAACGTGGGAGATCGGGACCCAGCATGGCCTGGGTGGGCAGGGGCTCATTGTCAGGATGTGCCTCGGGCACGGCGCCTCTGCCCAGCCCTGCTTTCTGACCGCAGAAAGAAAACATTTGCCCAGACACAGCCCGGCCCCTTGCCACGTTGAAAGCCTGGCTGCTGGCAGCTTGGAAGGGGTCATGCAATACCTCCCCAGCAGGACACAGAGGACAGGACTGGGAGACAAGTTAAACGAGGCTGGTTTTTTAGAGCCTTCCTGAAATCCGTCCTCATAAAAGGCAGCTGTCTGGCAACCTGCTCATCCTAGGGGAGGAGAGTCTCCCTGGGATGAAGGGAGGCTTGCCAGGCCTGCCACCACCACTGCTCGCACGCAGCTGGTGCTCCAGCCCAGGCTGCAGCAGCAGCAGCCTGGTAAAACACAGAGGAGGTGGATAACACCGTAGGCAAGTGACCCCTGTAAGCAGGACTTGCAAGAGCTTCAGGACCCTGCCCACCGTGGGGAAGCTCCCTGTGGCACTGCACGTCCCAGGGAGCACTGCCAGCACAGGCAACCATGCCTGCCATCTGGTCTGGGAGCAAAGGCCACCCCAGAGAGAGCAGGGTATTCAGGCACAATGGTTGAAGGGGTATTTCCCAGCTGGTACAAGGTCCAGAGGTATCCTGGATACCTCCTGACAAGCTAGGATGGGTCTAAGGGCTGTCTTATCCTTCACTCCAGGATAACAGGTTTTTAGTGAGTGTCACACATGCCTGTCCTTTTTCTCACATGTCTGTGCTGAGCTCTGCCCGGTCCTGCTCGTGGTCTGGGGCTGGACTGCAGCTGGTGCCCATCTGAGGTCAGCATGGAGTAGTTCAGCTTGCCTGTCCAGTGCTGTTTGTCTGTTCGTACAATGCAGGGGGTGTCTCCTTGCTTGCATACTCCAGGTAGAACTGGGATGGTGACAGAAGCAGACAGGCACCAGCAGATCCCGATTTCTCCTCCCGTCCTTCTACCTAAAAAGGTCAAGACTTCCGACCAGAACCCAGGGGCCTCATACAACAGGAGCTTGTGTTAAGGCATACATCGGGTCCAGGTAGCTTGGCTTGCAAGCTGCAGATTGAGATGGAGATTGAAATGCAGATGAAGTTCTGTGTGATGGTGACAGAAGCAGACAGGCACCAGCAGATCCCGATTTCTCCTCCCGTCCTTCTACCTAAAAAGGTCAAGACTTCCGACCAGAACCCAGGGGCCTCATACAACAGGAGCTTGTGTTAAGGCATACATCGGGTCCAGGTAGCTTGGCTTGCAAGCTGCAGATTGAGATGGAGATTGAAATGCAGATGAAGTTCTGTGTGGGAGCCCAAAACAAGAGGCTGTGCCAACCTGTGCATACTCCAGGTAGAACTGGGATGGTGACAGAAGCAGACAGGCACCAGCAGATCCCGATTTCTCCTCCCGTCCTTCTACCTAAAAAGGTCAAGACTTCCGACCAGAACCCAGGGGCCTCATACAACAGGAGCTTGTGTTAAGGCATACATCGGGTCCAGGTAGCTTGGCTTGCAAGCTGCAGATTGAGATGGAGATTGAAATGCAGATGAAGTTCTGTGTGGGAGCCCAAAACAAGAGGCTGTGAACTGCCAACCTGTGGGGTAACAAAGGGCATGTAGATAGGCGACGCTAGCCAGGTGAATAGACACAGCAGGAGCCATTGTTACCCAAAAAGTAGGCAATTCCCAGCTCCCTGCTATGTCTTTCAGTGTCCATTCACCTGGCTGGCATCACCCATAGCCGGTCTTCAAGCCTTTTCTGTCTGGCTTTTCCTCTGCCTTCTCTCATCTTCCCAGCACTTACCCGTCCTCAGACAAATGTCTGGAATGGGGTGGTTACTGCTTCAGAGAGGAGACTGCCCTGCCTGTCCTGCTGGTCCTGCACCCTTGGATTTAGGAGGACTTGCCCTCCCTCCCACACATGACCTCTCAGCCACCTCGTTTATCCTGAAGGAGCTCAAAATGACAAGGCTCTAATAAACCCTCCATGCAAAGAACAAGGGAAAACAATTTAAGAGGCAATGAATGACATATTCTTACTTACCTGTAATTACACAGTGTGCTTCAGCAAGGCATTTTCCTATCACTAATCCAAAATATTTGCACTCCTCTTTCTTGTAGTTTTCTGCTCCTTGATTCCGTTCCAAGCAGCCACTCCCAGAATCCTCTCGAGGTGCATTCAGTGTGCCTCCAAACTTCTGTCCCTTTGGTGCTAGCTGGGAGGAAGGGGATTTGTGCCTTAAATTCTCCAGCCTCAACTTTTCACAACTACATTTGCAGTGAAGGAAGAGCAGAGGCAGAGCGAAACCTGGAAGTTTTGTTTCTCCAGTATGTTTTTCCCTGGTTTATTTTCTAATGGGCATTGTGTTAGCACAGGGGTTTGTTTCAGGACCCCACTGCACTCTGTATGCCCCCATAAATATCCAGGTCAGTACTGTATGCCCTTATATAGCAAGTTTGACAGTGTTGCTCTAGGTTAATCTTTATTAAGACTGTAACTGTTTTTTCTAAGACTGCAAAATATCACAGATTTCCACTTAATTAAAAAGGAACATGTGCTTCCATGCATAATCCAAAACTCTTTGTTCCCAAAAGTCCATAAAAGGGCATGCAGAAGTCCTTAGGTTTTCACCAAAATGGTGAAGAAGTGCTTTGCTGCTCTTGAGGCCTCCAAAAGGACTGGAATATACTGGGTGTTACCACTCGATGAAGTTCTGAGGAGCAAACCAGTTGACTGGAAGAGTCTGCAAAAAAAATCTCACCAACCCTTCAGGCTGTAGTCACATGGAGATGTTTTAGGGATCCCAACCACCTCACAGATCTGCTGAAATGTTCTGGATTCAGTGTTTCTCCCTTGAGCTTTGTGCAATCCTTCCATACCTCCTAGGACTTGGAGGGAGAGAACATCTTTCACTTGGACATCTGGCACTAGTGTCCTAGCAGACAAGCTTCAGGGCATTTTGCAAAATAGTCTGCAGCTCCCAGAATCTGCTTCAGACAGAAACCCAAGGACACCAGGCAATGCAGCACATTAATCGAATGAGTCTGTCAGATGCTATTTCATGGTGTGTCTGTGTTTCCGTGGGACTGTTATTTGCAATATGGGCATTCATCTCCTGCACAAGTTTGCTACATCCTTCCTGATTCTTAGCCAATATAGGATTTTCCCCTCAATTTAGCTAAGGCTTGTGGGAAATGTACAGAAACACACTATGGTTTGAAACATTTACCAGTTTTAAATAAAAATCTCCAAACTTCCTGACATCACTTAACAATGTGCTCTGTAAGTTGTTTCCATGTACTATAACTTTTATGCCATATTTCACCTTTAATTCCAGACTTTTTCACCTTGACCAGAATGTTTTTCCCTTGATACTCCAAAGATACTCCCCATTGTGCTCCAAATTCATTCCAGGACAGTTGAGTTTCCCAGCTCATGTTCAAGTTGTATCCTACTGGGATTCTTTCTGCGATGAACCTTCTGACGTGGACTTGTTCAGGAGCCCACACTCCCTCTCTGACATTGCCCTTCCTCAGTTCTCCTGTGTGAACTAGAAGCATTTGCACATCTACAAGTTGCTTGAAGCGAAACAAGCATCTGCCTCTGTGCATTCATCCCCTTGAAGAACCAGCCCTTCTATTTTGAACCCATGACATTGCTGGGCTGTGCCCTAAAGGTGCTGCCTGGACTAGGCCTTACCACTACTCCACATATGCCCAGAGGTGTGGTTAATTGTTCAGTTGCAAAACTGTCATTTTTCTTGGGAAAACTGCTTACAGAGTGAGCTACTGCAGAGATGCACGGCCTACCCTTACTACAGTGTTCCTCCTGTGCAAATACCATTGGAACTCATTGGTAAATTTAACCACTGGCAAGAGTTGCATGGGTTGAAACAGCTAAAACTCATTCTGTTGGCCATTGAAATGCTCTCCCTCTGTCACCATGCCCGAGGAAGGTTTTGCAATGTTAGCACATCTACAAACAAACTTTCTGTAACAGGAGCAGAGTCCTACGAACCTGCACCTCCGTGGGTGGCTGGGGACCAGGCCAGCTCCATGCAGTCTCCGTTTTGCTTTTTTTCAGTGGAAATTCCCCATCACCAGTTATGTGTCAGGCAGAAGTTACCCTCTTTTGGAACACCTCTCTTTCCTTTGGGACCAGTTACAGACTGTCAGCCTTGAACTTATCACCAGCCATGTGTAACTGTACCTACCCCTTCTTGTTCAAAGGTCTCAGCATGCATCCATAAATAGCCTAAGTACAACAGACTTCTGGAAAGGTCGAGGCCACCCAAGGCCTCCTGTTGGTGTGGAGTCCTCATCAGCCTCTCCAGTGCATTGCATAAGCCCCTGACCATCACCAAATTGCCAGATTGGGCTTCACTGAGAAAGCAATTTCTCCATCTTTCTTTCCATTTTCTTTTCTGCCCATCATTATACAGCTTTCAGATCTATTGTGACTGACCAAACTGAACCAAATAGCCCCATCCAAGAGATCTTCATTCATAGACACAGCTTCTTTTCAGGAACTTCAGAGGGGGCATGTAGAGGGAAGGCTTTTTCCCTTTTCCTGGTTCCTGCTCCTGGAAAACATCCAGCAGACAGATGGGGATTCTTTCTGTTTCACGCGCACAAGATCTGCTGGGTAAGAGTCTCTGAAGGTCCCAGGGCTCCAGGCAGGTTTCAGACCCTCCCATCAGCCAGGGCTGGCAGCAGTCTCAGAGTGGAGCCACCTTTATTTTTTACTGTCCCAGAAGGCAGGACATGTTTTCATTGCAGACCAGCTACCTGCAAATAGTTTGCTTGCTTCACTTGAAACATATCTTTAAAGGGAATTTCCAAACTGATGAGGTAAGGTACAGTTCCTGGTAATTATCAGGACATCACCACACCTGACATTTTGCTCCACAATGCCCCTGTTTCACCAATCTTACTTTCCCGGGTTTGAAAGTGTCTCCACTGTCCTGTAACCACTATCCATTACCAGCTGATTAGCTCAGCCACTGTTAGCTCAAGTGCTGGTCTAGCTTGGCTGGTCTAGTAGACTTTGGCCCATTTGACATGGCCTAGGAGTGCTTCTGTGACCAGTGTGCCCCTTGTATGGTTTTTCCATCAGTCCTTCACAAAAACATGGTCCTGGCACTGACCCTCAAGCTGGATCTACCCCCATTTCCTCATTTTGCAACACTGCAAAGGCTTTGTTGCACGTTGTGTCTTGTCTTGGCCCAGCACCTTCCCACACTCAAGTTATGTTATTTCTGCTTCTGAATTCAGCTGCATTTTTGCATGGCCACTCTCTCTCTCACTTTACATACATTTGGTACATGTGGTACTCTGAAATGGAAAGTTCTCTTTTCTTCTCTCTGTGTTAGCCACAGAGCTGCACTGACAGGACTCCCAGTGACTGACCAGCTTCTCACCAGTGTCTACTTCCTGGCCCAAATGCTCTGCTGCAGCCCATTATTTAAGTACTTTGGCACATTTCCTCTGCCTCTCACAGCATCTTTGTCTTCCCATTAAACACAAAGATATCATTTCTGGCTCAGGAAGTGTCTGCACCGCAGGCCACCGGGACCTGGGAGACTGGCCCAGGGAGATTGCAATATGTGCTCCTCCTGAGGCATCTCCTGCTGGACTCCAGGACAGCAAGACCTTTTTTCTAACCCATCTCAGGTTTTTATGTGCTCTTATTTCACATTTTCCCCAGTTTCAATCTGGTCATCCCATAACTGAAAAATCTATTAATAGGTCAATGTCCAATTTCCTCTGGTTGAATACCTTGATATTCAACCAAAATGATCCAGATCCTTCACCTGAATTCTCTTTGTACCCCACTCTGTAACACACAGCTGACCAGCTCTCTCTAATTTGATGATTGAGTCGAGTCATACAGCCAGACTAGATAATCTATTCTCTTTTCCTGAAGGCAAGTGCTCAGTGACATAAGAGCTGACCCCATCAAGCTGGCTCCTAGGCCTCCAATTTCAGAGCCATTCCCTTATGCCATGGTTATGGACAAACCTCCCAAATGTATTCCTCTCAAACACCGTGGCTCTTGCACTGATTTAGCTGGGACAAACAGTCTGATTTCTTCCTCCTGCAGACTAGAAATGGTGGAGAGTGCTGGTGGTAGGCGGTGTGCTGGCTAGCTCTGTCTGCAGCAGGAGGCTGTTTTTTCCTGCAGTGACCTGCATGCCTTTTATTTCCTTTTCTGACTGATTTTTGCAGTTTCTTAACTCTTTGCTGTGGTTCCTCTTGGCTTGTAAATTGGCCAAAGCTTTTGTTGTGCCTCTTATTTTCTGGAAAACATTATTTTCCCTGATAGTCATGCTGTTGATCACCTCTTTGATCCATCCTGCCCTCTTAAACTGGGAATTTTCCAGGAGAATTTCGCACCCTCTCTGGACACTGAAGCCTTTTATCCTTGTCTGCAGGTGACCTCTTATAAACCTCTCTTAGAAGTTTCCAGATGTTGCTTGAACTCCTTTTGCAAAGTCTCCAGCTGTCTTGGCTCATGTTTTGCATCTTTTGGTCATTTTCAATTTCCGTTCCCACTTTGTTCCAGAGGAATCCCAGAATTAGGACTTCTCCTCCTAGAAGCTGAGTCTCACCCTGGACATTCTTTCCATAATTTGAAGATTTGCAGGTGGTTCCAGAGAGGATGAACTGGCAAAGATGTTCCAAAAATGATTCAGGTGTTCCACAAGGAGGTGCTCCAGAAATGCTCATCCCCTGCTATCCACCCTGTACGTTTAGTTACAGAAACCATGCAAAGCTCTGATTTCCTGCCCATGGAAGGAATCAGCTGGAGGAAACAGCCTTTTCCCTCAGAGTTCAGGCTCCCTTTGAGTCAACACTCCTCCAAAAGGTCTCCATGTGGTTTATCTCAGGGTTAAGCTCCTTCTTTCATTTGGGCTGTGCCTCTCGTTTCCTTGATACTGTCCCAGTGATCAGTCTGGTCAGGATGAGAGGAATTTCATGCTGACAATACTGCTGACTAGCGAGAGAGCCCATAGCTCCATCTGAGATGTCCCACATGGATGCCTGACTTGGGACAACTCTTGCGTCCTTGATGGCCAACTACTGCTGGCACATGCTGACACCAAGCAAGTTTCCCTTTGCAGTCTCTGGTCCCCCTTCCTGGGGAAACAGCTCTAATAGTCCAACCTTACCCAAGGAAATGGCATGAAGTTGTGTCAGGGGAGGTTTAGGCAGGATATTAGGAATAGATTTTTCCCCCCAGAGGGTGGTTGGGCACTGGAACAGTTTCCCAGGGCAGTGGCCAGAGCACAAAGCTGCAGAGTTCAAGGAGCATTTGGACAATGCTCTCAGGCACATGGTGTGATTCTCGGCTGTGCTGTGCAGGTCCAGGAGCTGGACTCGATGATCCTTGTGGGTCCCTTCCAGCTCAGAATATTCTGTGATTCTATGAACCTATGTAACAGTCTGCTTTCCTCACCAGCAGCAGATTCTCCCAACCACCTCTGTAGCAGCCCACAAGCCTCTTCTTCTGACCCCCCCAATCCTATAACCTATCTGCACGTGGCACGTCTGTATGTTGTTTATTTTTAGCCCCCAGTTTAGCTTCACGGACAGTGTGGAAATGCCATCAGGTTAACAGGGAGAGAGCTGTACAAGCCCGCAGTGCCGCTTGCTGCCTGCCAAGCAGGAGCCTCAAACACCTCATCAGAGCTTTCGCTGCTCCTGAAACCTCATTCGCTTTTTTTTTTTCAGCAGCCCCCCCGCATGCAAAAATCACGAGTTACCCTCCTGGCCAGACTACCTGTAAAGCACGAGCGCTAGAAAGGAATGATGTGATGAGGTTCCCGTCTCTGTTTTCGCAGGCGGGGGCGCGTTTTCTGTTTATTGGGGTAATCCTCCCCCCAGCTGCAGTGGGACCCCGGGTTTGGCGGTCACGCACCTCTAGGAGCTGGAGCCTGCGGAAGGGAGGGAGAAGTGAGCCAAATGAAAGGCAAGCGGTTAGGGCTGGCGGCGGGGATAAACACATCGCTATGAATCGCCTCTGATGACACTTCCCGCCGGGAATACCGGAGAGAA